>NC_089770.1:8923500-8946000 GCF_040412425.1 Macrobrachium rosenbergii | reverse complement strand
ATATATATATATATATATACATGTTATATATATATACTGTATATATATATATATATATATATATATATATATATATATATATATATATATGTATGTATACACACAAACATTCATACACTGAGTAAGATTAACGTAACAAACGTTATTGAAATTTGGATAAAACATTATCATGCTGCAAGTTGCAGTAGGTCATAATATGACCCAAGACCTAGTAAGATAAATACCTCAAACTAATATTTAAGTCAAACTCGGAAAACAGAGGAGGATTAAGATTATGATGAATCCCACCTGCTTTGTAAAACCTTGCAACGATCCTGAGCGATCTGGTGTAAGTGGCCGTGGGTCATTATGAGGCTGTAAGAATTAGTAAATAATGTAAGTCTGACATGTTACCCTTCCACTCTGACCTTTAAGGCCGCTGCACGTTGTAAACGTAAATGGACGAAATGTTAATGGCTACCCAACCACTGAACAGTAATGTATATTTGATGGCCGAGTGTTGCCAGAAGCCTTTTATTAAACCGCTGAAGGTGATGACTCTTAATAAATTCTTAATAAATTCGAAGTGAAAGACGATGTTTTCGGAGATAATGAGGTTTTCACCTAGAAACTGTTTTATTGTGTTAGTCTGTTAATTCGAATGACTGCCAGTGTGCCGTTCTTACGTAAATCATCCATTGGCTTTTAAGTTACCGATAATGATATTTTGATGTGGTATTCTCACACAGTGTGGAACAGCTTCCCTGAGGATGCTGTGCAATTGGAAACTCGAAAGTTCGAGCGAAGATGCAAAGCATTACTATCCAAAAGTAGTTCTCTTTGTATTTTATAATTTTCTTACATCTTGTGAATGTGTTAATTTATTTCTTCCTTTTCTAATAACAGATCTCATCTTTTTGTATTTCGTATTACCTTCTCTTCCTTCTTTCAAATGAACACCATATTCTTTGGAAGCTTGAATTTCAAGTCACTGACGCTGTGGGCTTATACTCTTTGAATATGGTTTAGCATCTGAATAATAATGATAACAATTGGCTAATTATTGAATTAGCGAAAAGTAAATTCTGTTCCGTGAAATAAGCATATTTTCCTCCTGTCCTTTTCCGGAATTAAGACGCCCTTTCTTCCCTCCAAACATTGTTTTCTTGTTTGCCTCAGGTCTGATGCATTAAATTCCCATCAGAGCCGCGACGAAAGTCTTGAAAACATCAAGCAGTAATGTTGAAAGGACGGTGTCTTTGATTCCTCAGCAGACCCTTCCGTGCTGTTGCGTCATTTGACTCTTGATGTTTTTGGATTACGCCGAAGTAAGTTGTTCGTTAATTTCCTCTTGGAAATGGGCCTTGAACGGCTTATCTTTTTCAGATGAAGATTAGCGATAGTTTTCGGAAAGCCTGGTCGGTCGGTATAAATGGTTATCAAAGAAGATTTTATATGTATATGTATATATATATATATATATATATATATATATATATATACATATACATATACATACAGTATATATACATACATATTATGTATATATACATACAGTGTATATATATGCAATAAATAACTGTCATATGTACATTCCTTTTATTGAGATTTAACTTGATATTTTTATTCGAGAACTTATTAATTTTATATTTACATATTTAGTCCTATAAGACCCATTTACAGTATTTGTAAGTCATGCAATAAATAACTATCATTTGTAGATTTCATTTAATTGATATTTTACTTTATATTTTTATTAGAGAATTTGTGTATTTTTATTTACATATTCAGAATGTCAATAAAAAATAAATAAGGACTCCTCACAGTATTAGGTCAGATTTATGCTTCACATCACGCAAAATGGCAAAATGTTTTCAGATTCACTCAGACCAGCTCGCGGCAAATATAAGACGGGGGGGTTTTTGCAGCGGGAATCAGTCGAAGCATGGTGGGGGAAAATAATTGGCCTCCGGCTGGTTTATTTATGTTTCTATTTACTCCGGTTTTGCGTTCTGCCGAGACGTTCCTTCACTTCCGGGGTTTCTTCGGAATTGCTCTTCGGTGGGTTTTCCGTCCGAGCTGAACTTATTATTATTATTATTATTATTATTATTATTATTATTATTATTATTATTATTATTATTATTATTATTCAGAAGATGAACCCTATTCATATGGAACAAGGCCACAGGGACCATAGATTTGAAATGTAATTATTATTATTATCATTATTATTATTATTATTATTATTATTATTATTATTATTATTATTATTATTATTATTGAAATGTTCATATGTAAAAAGGCCACAGGGACCATCGACTTGAAATTCAGTTAGTATTATTATTATTATTATTATTATTATTATTATTATTATTATTATTATTATTATTATTATTCAGAAGATGAACATTATTCATATGGAACAAGCTCACAGGGGCCATAGACTTGAAATTCAATTATTATTATTATTATTATTGTTATTATTATTATTATTATTATTATTATTATTATTATTATTATTATTATTATTATTATTATTATTATTATTATTATTCAGAAGATAAACCCTATTCCTGGAACAAGGCCACAGGAACCAGAGACTTGAAATTCAGTTATTATTATTATTATTATGATTATTATTATTATTATTCAGAAGATGAACCCTATTCATATGGAACAAGCCCACCAAAGGGGCCATGGACTTGAAATTCAAGCTTCCAAAGAATATGGTGTTCATCAGGAAGTAAAAAAAGGTAAAGGGAAATAAAGAAAGAAGAGATCTCACTTATTAAAAAGAACAAATAAATTAATAAACAGATAAAAATGTAACACAAACAAACTCTTCTGACATGAAAAGACAACCTAGATATGCATGACAACCTAACAGGATATGCACAAACAAGCAATTGCTGCAAAGAACTTCAATCTAAAAAGAATGACAAACACAAATCACTCACCCAAAACAAGCACTGCTGGCAGACATCACAAAGCTCAAACTAAACAAATAAAAATTGCGCAGAAGTTTCTTCGGCGCAATCGAGTTTTCTGTACACCCTCTACAGAGTATAATCAAGGCCACCGAAAATAGATCTATCTTTCGGTGGTCTCGATATAATGCTGTATGAGCCGCGGCACATGAATCTTTAACAATGGCCTGGTGGTGGCCTCTTCTATATCGTTTCCAGAAGCACGATTATGGCCAACTTTAACTTTAAATAAAATAAAAACTACTAAGGCTAGAGGGCTGCAATTTGGCATGTTTGATGACTGGAGGGTGGATATCAACATACCAGTTTGCAACCCTTTAGCATTAGTAGTTTTTAATATCTGAGGGCAGACAGAAAAAGTGCAGACAGAATAAAGTGCGGACGGACAGACAAAGCTGGCACAATAGTTTCCTTTTACAGAAAACTAAAAATCTAATGCTACAGAAACAATAAGTGGAACATACACCCAAAGGCACATGGCAAAGAACAAACGAACAAGAATATAAAAAAGTACGAGAAAAAGTATTTAGGCAAGGCAAGACCTAATACAATACACATTAAAAAAAAAAGATATTAACAAGAAATATAGACTACAACCAACAAAACTAAGTACATTAAAAAACATACTAACGAGAAATTATTGAGTATAACTTACATCACTAAATACCACAGACTGACAGAATGCAAGGAAACCTACAACCTACGAGCACGCAACAAACAAAACACTTATTAATTTATTTTTTTATTTTTATTAAGTGAGATCTCTTCTTTCTGTATTTCCCTTTATCTTCTCTCACTTCCTAATGAACACCATATTCTTTGGAAGCTTGAATTTCAAGTCAATGGCCCCTGTGGTGGGCTATTTCCGTATTTATGAATAGGGTTCATCTTCTGAATAATAATAATAATAATAATAATAATAATAATAATAATAATAATAATAATAATAATAATAATTTTAATTGAATTTCAAGTCTATGATCCCTGTGGCCTTGTTCCATGAATAGGGTTTATCTTCAGAATAATAATAATATAATAATAATAATAATAATAATAATAATAATAATAATAATAATAATAATAATAATATAATGATAATATTCTTTGGAAGCTTGAATTTGAAGTCAATTGCCTTGTGGCTTGTTCCATATGAATAGGTTTCATCTGCTGAATAATAATAATAATTATAATAATAATAATAATAATAATAATAATAGCTTGTGAAATTTGGTTTGCTATATCTGTATTGGTTTGTCGTGCATATTTTGTGTACTTGTCGTGTCTCAATAGGGTGCTCGTCGATGTTATTAACATTTATTACTGCAGCTGTTAGTTAATTTTTGGGTGTCCTGTCCACAGAACTCATTTGCATATGCTGATTTCCTGATTCATTTTTCACGCGTTAATGTTATTCGTCACATGCCCATTGGGCGTCATGCCTCTGCCTCAGCAATTGGTCACGGCAATTTACCAGCCGACGGTGTTAGGTGCCTGTGAACTTTCTCACCTGTGAAGATGCGTGAAGACTTAGCGTCATTTACGCCCAGTTGCTCGCCAGCTCATAAGAAGCCGGCTTTTTATTTCTATGGTTTCATAGTGAAGCATAAATAGAAGCATTTGTTAAGTGTTCAGAACACGACCGCTGACAGTGGTACTCTTTCATTTGTTTGGTATGAATGAAACTGTTTGACATTTGTCAGCAAGTTTTCTGTATACAGAAATCCCGATTGAACGGGTAGCCTAATATTCCTTTCCATCCCAGACCCGGAGAAAATAAGAATAATAAAAAGGGAAGAAGGAAGGCAGATTTAACCACAAATGAAGCAGTAGATGAAATTTTTCTGTAAGAAGAGAACCAGAAGCAAGAAGAGAATTTCAGTGATTGGCAGCAGCAGGGACGAAACACTCATTGAGCCTTATAATCCCAACATCATGAGGATTACTGGTTTCCACGACTATCCAGAATGTGTGGTTTTATGAACCAGAGTATGTGGTTTGATGAACACTAGGGTGTGCAGTTTTGTGACCTCCATGTGCATGTTGGCGTGACCTTGTTAAGAATGGGGTTCGGATGACACACTATGAGCTGCCTTCAAGCCAAGTATGATTCCATCAAGGAAATTTATGTTATTTAATTAGTAGTAATGTTGCTAAAAGGAGCTCGTAGACATACCAGTGGAAGAAATGAAAATTGTAGAAAGTCGAAGCTCTTAGTGATATCATTATTGGAAACATTTTGAGCCACATGCAGTTGATTTTTTTTAACATTGTTAAATTGTATTGCTACTGATATTATTGTGAGGAAGACGAATATATCAGAGAGTCTACATAATTATATCAGAGAGCCTAGCAGAGTAACAACAGATACATCCTCTACTGCCCATACAAGACTTTTAGTGTTTGTTTATATGCAGTTGAGGCAGTCCAGATTAAATTTCCGCCTGTCTGTTTGTCTGTCTACTTGTCAGGCAATCCAGGTAAAATGTCCCGTCTGCCTACATGCCAGGCAATCCATATAAAATTTGTCTGGTGTCTACTGTATGTTAATAGGCAATCCAGATGCAATTCCCCTTCTGCCTGTATGTATGTACAGTATGTATAGAAGTCGGGCAATGAGATAAAATGCCTCGCCTGTCTTTTCTGTCGACATGTCAGCCAGAACAGGACATTTCTTGGTGGTCTGTGTGTTGATCAGTCAGTCCAAATAAGATATCTCGTCTGTCTGCCCACCTCTCTACACGTCAGGCAATTCAGATAAACTTTTCTGTCTGTCAGTTCTCTCTGTGTATCAGGCATACCTGATAAAATTTCTCTGCCGTTATCTTGTCAGGCATTTCAGGTAACATTTCCAGTCTGTCATCGTGTCAGGCAGTCTCTGTAAAACTTTTCTCGTCTGTCATCTGCATTTGATTTGAATCTTTTTCGTAATGGGCTGCTTGTTTTCTTTCTCCCTTAATGTTCTCTTATTAGTTATTCTTTTCAGACTGTCTGTGTTTCTGTCTTTTCATTCTAGCTTCTTCTATCTTTCTTTCTGTTAATCATTCCAGCACCATCTTTCTTTCCATTGTTCTTTCCAACATCCCTGTCTTTCTTTCCATCATTTTTTTTATCTGTCATTTATTTCTTTAAATCCTTCATTCCAACCTTCCGTCTTTCTATTCATGGTTCTTTTCTCCTTCATCCCATCGCCCCGTCTTTCTTTACTCCTCCAGTATTTTTTCTCATTCCTTTATTTAGATCTGTCCCCATCTCTCTCCATCATCCATTCCTCCCTTTTCCCCTCTGTTTCTCATTCTCCATTTTTCATTCCCTTTACATCCTCGTTTCAACCATTCCTTCCATCCACTCTTCTGTCCACCCTTCATTTCACAACCTTTCCATCCATCATTCCTTCACCCTTTCCTTCCCTTCGTCTCTTTCTGTCATTCTATACATCCTTTCACAGGTTCTCGGCCTTCTGTCGATCTCGTTTGGAAACTCTCCAGTGTATAGTCATCCTGAATAGAAATGGCCCATAGGGACAGACTTCGTTATGTCTTCCGAAAAGCGAACAGACAAGTGGGCTTATATATATATATATATATATATATATATATATATATATATATATATATATATATATATATATATATATATACACACACACACACACACACACACACACATATATATATATATATATATATATATATATATATATATATATATAGAGAGAGAGAGAGAGAGAGAGAGAGAGAGAGAGAGAGAGAGAGAGAATATTGTTTTATATTCATCCTTGATTTATCAGTAAATCCTGGTGTTCGAAGTGCTTCAATATTCTCTGTGTCTCTGTCTCTCTCTGTTCCTCTATCTATCTATTTATCTATCTGTCTTTATAAATAGAGAATATTTTATTATATTTTTCCTAATCTTGTTTCCAATAACGCTGGTGCTCGAAGTGCATCGAGTACGTTTTTGCGAAATGTCATTAGGTAATTTTAATTTTCATTTAGTCACAAGAGTAGACGGATAGTCATAGACATTAAATTTTCAGTAGGTGCTTAGGAGGCATTTGTATATTATGGTAGTTTACGATATGTTCTTGGGCAAATTATACATTGGTTCTACACCCTTTTATTTATATGTAAAGAAAGAGAACATCGCTTCATTTTCATGCTTGGTGGATGTTCAGTAAATTCCTATGTTGAAATGTCAGTGTGTTTTTACGAATTATCCTTAGAATGACTTTAGTTTGAATTTACATACCTGAATTTGTTTACAAAGTGGATAACTAGTTTATTTTTAGTTTGCTGTAAAAGAAAACTATCGAGACGGCTATTTGTCTGTCCGTCCGTACTTTTTCTGTCCGCCCTCAGATCTTAAAAACTACTGAGGTTAGAGGGCTGCAAACTGGTATGTTGATCATCCACCCTCCAATCATCAAACATACCAAATTGCAGTCCTCTAGCCTCTGTAGTTCTTATTTTCTTTAAGGTTAAATTTAGCCATGAATCGAGCGTCTGGCACCGCAGACCCATCTTCACTTCACCGCATCTGGGGAGCAACTGAGCGCTGCCCGGTCGTGGCTGAGAGTTTCGTACAGCATTATACGCTGTACAGAAAACTCGATTGCGCCGAAAAACTTCGGCGCATTTTTTTTACTTATTTTTAACCTTGATGAATTCTGAGTAGCTCGCTTCATTGAAACATCGTGTTTTATATTCAGTTTTCAACATTTCCATTCAGTAGTATGAAATCAGATAAATAAAGCAAACACTGCATTTGAATTCCCTTTCGTTTATTTTCCCGTCGCACTGCGCAGGGCGTAATTATTTCCCAATACTTTGCCTCTCTCTCTTGAATTGAGTTTATTTGATCGTGTTACAGAGGACGGTGCCGAGCATGCTGACACATTCCAGACCTCGTCTGGTCCGGCGTATAAAAGAAGTGTGCTCTCTGGAGAGAATAAAATCCCCCCAAAAAAGGGGTCCAGTGTTTGTGTTTTTATTTTTATTACAGTAAGAAAAAAAATGAAATTATTTTATTACAATAACGTTACTTAGCAATGGACTGCATTATTTAAAATTGATTGAGAAAGAACGTATGGTATGTCATCTTCATCATAGTCATCATCATCGTCATCATCCTCATTATAAGCAGCAGCACATGTTCCAGAGTAAAAAAGAAGACTCCTAGAATTTTCGATGTATGATTGTTGCCATACATTAGTTAACAATGAAGTACAAAGACATACAATAGTTTTGTATGTAGGACAGACGGTGTGCATATTTGGTAATGAAGCGTATATCTCAGTCTTTTCTTAGGAGCAAGACATTCGTGTCTTTTTTTTCCCTATGAGCAACGAAGACCATTGCATAGCTATGACGTGCATCTCTTCAATTTAATGACAAAACGAAGCTAGTTCAGTCATTGTTTTCTCACCCTCTTCATCAAGGAGTTGAAATATAAGGTTTAGGCTAAAGACAGAGCTCTGGGACCTGTGAGGTCATTCAGCGCTGAAAGGAAAACTGAGAGTAAAGGAGGGTTTGAAAGGTGTAACAGGAGGAAAACCTCGCAGTTGCACTGTGAAATTTGTTAAGAGGGGCTGGAAAGTAAGATAGAAGAAAGAGAATATAAACAGAGGTATGGTAAAAGGAATGAAAGGTGTTGCAGCTAGGGGCCGAAGCGATGCTGCTGAGAACCTTAAGTGATGCCTACAGTGCACCGCGTGGGGTGCACTAATGGCGCTACCCCTCTACGGGGACCACCATAATCATGTAATCATGGAATTTGAGGCTAATCTTTTTCGGAGTATCAATTTTCATTCATGCAACGTATGCAGAGATTGACCTAATGCGACAAGGATCTATTTTAGTAATGGAACCAGGCCATGTTGAGGATTATCAAAATATCTGACCTGCTTACGAAATCTGAATTTCAGATTGTAGCACATCCCCGTGCACTTAATCTCCTTATAATATTTTTATGAATGTTACTTTTTGTGTAGACTTAATTTTTTATTCACCGCCTAATTCCTTAGTTTTAAATCGAGACGCCTTATTTTTTATATCGGGACAAGTTCTTACTGTTAAAATAATATTCCTCTTTACTTTTATACCAAGATTGCTTCGTTTTATAAAAAACAAAACTTTTTGTTGTTGTAACTCCCCATCTCTGTATGCTAACATTTGCTATTTTAGCAACTCTCTTTTTTGACATTTATACAAACTCCTTTTTCAGCTTTTGCATCAAGACCCCTTCAGAATTTTATATCCCTAACACATCTAAGTTTTATATCGTCACCTCTTGCTTTGTTTTATACCAACACCCTCCTGACCTCCGTACCTATAAAATTGCCTGCTCCTACTCCAACACCACTTCTTACTTCTACACCCCTCCCATTCAGACTGCCTTCCCCCCCACTAAAAAGAACACGAGCGTCGAAGTCCCCTAATTGGTTTGGTGCTTAACCCGCCCTTTTGTTTTGTGGCTAACGACTTCTAAACGTCTTGAAGGAGGCTCCACGTGATTAGGCAGTCACGGCCGTTAGATATGCAAGGGCTGCGCCTCTCATTACTGTTATGGCGGTGTAAATTATCGCCCGTTCTTACGGGTCAAACGGCGAAGACAGCGGGTCACGTGATTTCGATTGACCCCTTGACCTGGGCTCGACGCGAAGTGCGCGTGAGGCCGTCGGCAGTTCCGGAAGCGATAGCTTTGGTTATTTTTCTTCTCAGTTTTCGATGTTTTTTTTTTTTTTTTTTTTATTATGTTTTATATCTAGTGGCTGTGTACTCCCTGGGTTATTTCCTTGAATTATGACCTAAGGCGATCGGTATCATGCGTCTTGTAAGTGAAAGGAGCATTTTTATCATTATCATTACTATTTTCTCATCTGCTAATTTGGTGCCAGTGACCCTGGTGATTGTGCCGTCAGAGGACTTGTAATCTATAAGTCAAATCGTATGGCAATTTTATATGTCATCATATGATAATTTTATGTGATATACAGTATGTTATATTTTTGTTATAATTGCTGTTATTGGATTTTCATGTGATAATGTTATGTTACCTAAGTAGTATTATTATCATAAAAATTGAATTTTCTCATGAGATCACTTTGTGACTCAAATCACGATTCTCATCTATTTTATCTCGGTATAAAATTACGCTTTTAAACTCATTTTTGGAATTTCGAACTGGAGGCTGGGATTACAGTAAAAAAAAAAAAAGACGGATTTGCTTAATGTACCGTATGATAGATACCACATTTTTTCATCCGTGTTCCATTTGGGTTATGCCGAAAGTGATAGGATTAACCTCTGCAACCTGGGCTTATATTTTCGCAAGGGTTCACGCCCATAAACCTACTTTTTTGATGTGTATATTTCTGCATTTCCACCGGAATACATGCCAGTAAGTCTTTTTTGCACGACTAACAATAGGATGGTTTTTTTTTTTTTATAAAAAAGAGCCATATTTAGATTTTTTTTTTGCTCGCTGTTTTGGGCGTATTTTCCCTCGTATGCAATTTCTATTGAAGTCAGTGGCATTGTTCGCAGATACAATCTTCTTATCAAGACTTTGAATCAGTCTATACTTCTTTTTCTCTTCTGGCAAGCTTCTCAGAAATAAGGAAAACTTATTCGTGATTCTCTCCATTATTTTTGTCTTCTAGTACAGACCATTTCCTTACCTCTCGGCAGACTTGTAAGTTTGTGTGCCTTAAAAATATTAGTTTTACCTAGTGACGTAATGACCAAAATTTATTGTTTTACCAATGACGCAGTGGATAGCAAGGAGCTCTTGAAAAAATTTATAGATCAGTGCGTCTTCCCAAGATCGTTGCATCGGCAGTGAATCCCGCAAGCATTTTCCCGAGATGTAACCGAGTATTGCACCAGGCCGGGACCTTTAACTGAAAAAAGCTGGACGCCGTATCTTAAAAACTAACCATAGTATTTTCTTGAAAATAATCTCATTACGTTTCCCACACCCAAATTTTTATGAGGTCCTTTAACTAACCTAACCTAACCTAACCTAAGGGCATGGTCAAAAAAACCGGGGCTGGTGGAATAGAGGCATCCTAGTGACTTATTGATCCACATAATGAAGGCGTATAGTACTTCCAGATCAATCCGCATTGCAAAGTCAGCTATCATTACTTAACTTCCAAGTCGATCCGGATGACTGGGGTAGCTCACTTGAGGTGACTACCAAGTTGATCTGCATATCAGGAGCATTTCATTTGAAGTGACTTCCACATTGGTCTGCATATCAAAATTAGGCCACATAACCAGTCACACACATACATATGTATACATTTATAAAATATTAATATATGTGTATATATATGTTTATATATATACATATATATATATATATATATATATATATATATATATATATATATATATATATATAGCATATTATGTATGTATGTATATATATACAGTATGTATACATATATATATGTATGTATGTATATGTATGTATGTATATACATACATACATACATACATATACTTGTACACGCGCGCACACACACACACACAAAAACACATATATATATATATATATATATATATATATATATATATATATATGTATATATAATTTTTCTCCACGCAACGCCTTTTGACTTAGAAAGAAGCGCGCTAGGTACACACTTCCGGTTTAAAAAAAAAATCGTGAGTGGTGAGGTTGCTGGCCCAACCCCCCAACCCCCCCTCCTTTTTTTTTTATGCCCCAGTAAATGGGTGAAATGGCTGGAGGTTGGTCGGGAGCGACCCACAAAGCTAGCAAAGTGAGTTGAGCGCTTTATTAGACCATAAAAGTGAATTTGATGTTAAGGAGTAATTTTGCCTCCATATTCAAACGTATAAATATCCCGACCGGTGTCGGCTTTATTGTTAAGCCATATATATACGCTTATACATGTGTACAAACATCCATACAAACATACATACGTACACACACTTCTCGGAGAAGCGTATGTAAAGCATGAAAATATCGAGAATTTAAGAGTTTATTTTGGCTATTAAAAATACTTAAGTATCTGAGGAAAGTTAAGTTTTATATAGTATATATATATATATATATATATATATATATATATATATATATATATATATATATATACACACACTTACACATACATACATACATACATACATACATACACACACACACTTTTAAACTGTTATCGAAGTATACCAGTGCTATGATAATTATAGTAAATAATATGTAGCAGGAGAAACAAGTAGGTCACAGAAAATGCCAGGTTCATAATAGCGTTTCTTGGAACGTCGGTTCCACATCCCCGCCGCTCCTAAGAAACGTTTCTCAGTTTACTAGCGCCACCTGCTGTTGCTGGTTCTGGGAAACGTTCCTGGGGACGGGAGCTCCTCCTCCTCCTCCTCCTGAGCAACGTTTCTGAGTTTACCAGCGCCACCTGCTGGTGCTGCTCCTGGGAAACGTTTCTGGGGACGGGAGCTCCTCTCCCTCCTCCTCCTTGCTGCTCCTGAGAAACGTTTCTCATTTTACTAGCCCCATCTGCTGCTGCTCCTGGGAACGTTTCTCAGATTAAAAGCGTCACCTGCTGCTGCTCCTGAGAAACGTTTCTCAGTTTACCAGCCCACCTGCTGGTGCTGCTCCTGGGAAACGTTCCTGGGGAAGGGAGCTCCTCCTCCTCCTCCTCCTCCTCCTCCTCCTCCTCCTCCTCCTCCTCCTCCTGCTGCTCTTGAGAAACGTTGGCAGAGCACCCGTAGAGCACCCAGGAAGCTCTGGGCATCTTTCCCCATGACCCGTTTAATTGGTAAAGACCGCAACCTCTCACGAACAGCGGGTATGCCACAATTATGACGTTGATGACGAAACACTCCCCGAGCGATAATTGCTCAGGCTTTGGGAGAGGTTACCGGTTAATGAGGTTTACCTGCGGAGAGAGAGAGAGAGAGAGAGAGAGAGAGAGAGAGAGAGAGAGAGAGAGAATAAGGTCTTCATTCCCGTATAGAGCGGAAGTAATGTACCATTTGTGCAGGTGGGCCTAATGACTCGTTTTAGGCTTTTGTTTCTGTTTCTCGTAAGGTGCTGAGTGCTCCAATTTGGAAAGGGAACTCATTTGGGCAGCAAAAAAATTGCTGTGACGTCATTCGGTTACGTGGTTGCTTAGGAGTCATATCTTTAAGTATACAATATAGCCTTAAATAAGTATTGACACCGGTGCAAATGTTTAGTGTGTTATTTATGCCTATGTATATCATTTTTTCACGTCAAGCCATTTCCTCTATCAAGGGGATGGTTGTAGAGGGAATATATAGGACACGTGTTGTTGTTAGATTCATATTTGGAACGGCTGAAAATTATGGATGAATGCATTATGCATAAAACATCTTCAACATTATCTTCTCCCTTCACGAGAAAAAGGTTCGTCCACGATTCGACAGTCTGAGTGTGAATGTGGAAGTGACTTGAATTTTTTCGAGCACCTTCTGTTAGTGACAACAGTTTTATGTTGAAATATATATGTATGTTTATATGTGTATATGTATAATATACTGTACATAATATAGATTATGTATATATGCATTTGTATATCTTAGCTTAATGATAAATAATATTGCCAAGGCCAGGAGAACATTCTGTATTATACGAGCTTTCGAGGTATAAAACCTCATCATCAGGCTGAAAAAACCGAGAAGGATGAGAATCAATAAAATTACAATAAAATGAATTGTCATAATAAATCTTCAGCAAAAATACTAACCAAATATATAAAATGAACAAGTAAATACAAACTAAAAGGGTGAGACGTAAAATAACGAAAAATTAAAAGCGAACACAAACATAAAAATATGAAAATAAAAATAAGGTGAAATGTAAACAAACTACCACTCACAAAGTAAAATATTTAACGGCGTAATTGAGTACCTACTATGAAATTACACGATAGCTGGTTGAATACCAGACGAGTTGTTGTTCAATTCCGGCTTCATCTTTTTAATAGTTAGCGACTCTGAAATCAAAAGGTCCAATCTATTTGAACAAGAAGACAGTAGGCCTACCCGAAAATCCAGGTCAGTGAAAGGATGGTCCTGTGCTAAACTGTGTTCTTTAATGGCAGAAAAGGGTGGTTTGGAAAGGGGAAACCTAGTTCTAATAGAAAGACCGCTGTGTTCCAAAATTCTGTGTTTGAGCCAGCGGGAACTGGATCCCACGTATCGCAGACCACACTGCGAACAAGTGAACAAGTAAACGACACAGGAATTAAGGTCCACAGGCAGAGTAGGCTTCTCTCAAAAGTGATCTTATTGTAAAAGGATTACAGAAAACAAACCGGAAACTAATTTGAGGGAAACAATGCTTAAGTATTTCTTGTAATTTTTTTCGGACCATATAGCTACTATGACCAAGGTAAGGCAATTTAATGTACTTTACATCTTTACTAGCAGTACTGTACACCGGTCTGGGACAAACCTTTTCATTTGAAAAATTTTTCAGAACTTTGTAAAATACAAAAATGGGATATGAGTTTTTCAGAAAAATAATTCTGGAGGAAAACCATATCTTGATGAAATAAATTAAAATCACAACAAACATTGTAGGCTCTATTTATCAAAGTGCGTATTGAGTTCATCTTATACAACTTTGGCGAAAAACTGAGGTAATTCAATCCCAAGCCAGTAAAAGTACTTTTCCTATAAACAGAGGTCTCAAATTTGCCACTATTTCTGTATACCTGTACATCTAAAAATGACAACTTATTATCCTGTTCCGTCTCACAAGTAAAAGAAGTGTTAGGGTGACGAGAATTAAAATATTCAAAAAACAAATTAACATGTGATAATTCCTTAAACACAAGGAAAGTATCATCTACATACCTACGATAATACAAAGGTTTGGAAGCACTAGGGCATTCAGACATCCAAATCCTTTCACAATAACCCATGAAGCAATCCGCATATACAGGTCCAAGGGAATTTCTCATAGCTACTCCATCTATTTGATTATATATTTACCATCAAAAGTAAAAAGCCATCAGCAGTTGCTAAATGTAATAATTTTTGCAAGTCTATTTTATTGAGTCCAAACACTGATAAACTGGTTTTCACATATATTATTAAGAATAATGTCGGTTGTTTCTTTTAGTGGGATATTGGTGAAAAGAGAGGTTACATCGAAACTAGCCATTTGTATACACACACACACACACACACACACACACACACACACACACATATATATATATATATATATATATATATATATATATATACATATACATATACGTACATATGTATGTATGTTTTATATATATATATATATATATATATATATATATATATATATATATATATATATATAGGCTATATAAATATACACATGCATATATAGCCTATATATGTGTTATATATATATTATATATATACACATATATAAATCAACAAGTGTTTCATAGCTGACAGTATGAACTGCAGGCATATCTATTTTCAATACTACCGCTATTTATGTTCGCAAAGAATTACAGTACAAAAACCTGCCAGCAAGTGCGTGCAAGACCGTTCACAAGCAGTGTCATCATTGCAAATGAACCGCCTGCGAGTGGCCATTACTTGCCCATTTATCCCCCCCTCGGTCTCATCCATCAGAAGTTTTATTCGCATCCTATCGCCCTTTGTTGTGGCTCATTAAACTGTCAGGGGTTCTTTTTGATGGGCGCATTATCGCCCCTGTTTTCTGTAATTCCTGTATGGAGAGAGAGAGAGAGAGAAGGGGGGGGGGGGCGTTGTTCTAACCAGTGGCGAATGTTTTCATTGATTTATCCTTTTGTTTCTTCTGACTAGAGAGAGAGAGAGAGAGAGAGAGAGAGAGAGAGAGAGAGAGAGAGAGAGAGAGATGAGATGGCGTTGTAGCCAGAGGCAAATATCATCGTTTTATTTTATTTCTGATTAGAGAGAGAGAGAGAGAGAGAGAGAGAGAGAGAGAGAGAGAGAGAGAGAGAGAGAGAGAGAGGCGGCGTTGGTCTAGCAGGAAGCCAATGTTTTCATCATGATTTTCTTTTGTTTCTTGTGACGAGAGAGAGAGAGAGAGAGAGAGAGAGAGAGAGAGAGAGAGAGACGGCATTGTTCTTGCCAGAGGCAAATGTTGTCATCGTGATTTTCGTTTATTCCTTCTGACTATATATCTTTTTATATTTTGTTTCTCCTTTCTCCTCTTTCTCCTACGAATCTTATTCTTTTCTTCCTCTTAGTTTGTCCTCAACCTTATTTTCCTCTCACTCATTTTTTCCTTTTCTTATTGTTTCAGTTTCATTTTATTATTTCTATTTCCTACTTTCTTTTTCTGTCAGTTTCTCCCTTCAAGTCCCCTATTTCTCTTCATTTCTTTTCTCGCTTCTTTTAACTCCATCTGTATTTCTTCATCTCTGTTAATCTCTGATCATTTGCCACTTTCTTTCTCTTTCTTCCCCTGACTCCCCCTTTCTTTCAATGTTATCTTCCTTTGCCCTTTCTTATTCATTTTCTTTCGCGTCCTTTCCTTTCACTTTCTTGTTTCTCCATTTTTTATTCTTATCCTGGTCCGTGTACTCTCCATACGCTTCTATTCCTTTCCTTTCTCTTCCCTCGTACTCCTGTTCTTCTCCCAATTCTTTTACTGTTATAGCTATCCTTTCTCCTGGCAGCTCTCTCTCTCTCTCTCTCTCTCTCTCTCTCTCTACGTTCTCGTTCTCGTACCTCACCCTCCAACCTCAACCTCATCAATTTACGATTTTGCACCCTATGAGGTTGGCACCTACCAGCTGCACTTATAATAAAGTGCCCTTTTCCTTGTTTTATTCATATATATATATATATATATTTATGTATATATATAACAGAAAATATATATACATCCATCTCTCTGTCTCTCTCTGTCTCTCTCTCTCTCTCTCTCTCTCTCTCTCTCTCTCTCTCTCTCTCTCTCTCTATATATATATATATATATATATATATATATATGAATGTCTTTTCCTGTAATACTACAGTGTAATATGAAAATAAGAAGGCCCATAAAACACTATTTAAACGTTGAAACCATATATTTCTACACTTGTTTATTATGCCCCTGTTCACTGGTAGAATATGGACAGGTGGAAAGTTGCAATGGTATATACAAAAACATGAAGGTGTGGCCTTGTGGCCTGATGTTATGAGGTGGCGTTTCTTAAAGGAGATTGACCAAATTCCTAGTGGTTTTGGCCTCATTAGCTCCCGTTTGGCGATGGATCTGGCGGTCGCGTTTCTTGGGTCATCTTCTTCAAAAGGGTGCGAGGATTAAACTCAATGGCGTCCGATTTCCAACAACTGTCCTCCTGACAGGTTCATATTGTTGGTTTGATTGATGATAGCAGATTCCAGCATCTTTCTTTTTGTACGGACAGCTACTCTTGAAAACCAACTCCGCCCCACCCAGTTAATGACATGCCCTGTATTTCTAATATGCAGGAAAATACCCGAACTCTCCGAAGCGTAACGTACTGATTTTTTGTGCTCTGTTATTCTTTGCGAGAGCGATCTGTGTGTCTCGCCTACATAAATGTCAGACAATTACTACACGGTATCTTGTAAACTCCGGCTTTTCCCTTTGTTATTTAAGTATACGTTAACGAGCGAACTCCCGATGGATTTGGGATAATGGAAAATGAAAGGATTATCAGAACTGAGTTGCTCAGTGGCTAAATGTTTTCATCGTATGGAAGCTTTATTTTTGTTGTTGAAATCTATTTGTCTGTTGTGAGTGGGACCTCTGTAGTATATTTTATTTGCTTTATTAAATTACCCTCTTGATAATGTGAACGTGGATAGACGCCTTGCGTTAGGTGTTGGATCGTGTTAAATTCTTGATCCAGGTACTCATTTTTTCATATCCTAAGTCCTCTGAGGAATAGGTTGAAATATTACCATGATTTTACGGAGACGTCGGTAGCTTAAGAAAATGAATGTAGGAGACAGCAAAGGTGGGTTTTCTTATACTGTAAATGCATAGTTCTGTTTTCTTATGATCAGTACATCTAGGAACGGCAGTTTTCCGTCCTTTTCCCATTCTGTTTTAAATTTTATGGTCGGAACTAGTAATTTAGCCTATTAAAAATTTCGAGGTTAAAGTCCCCAGCTAGTGTCCCAGAAAGCTGTGATATAATCTACTATCTAAGCCAGATCATGTTATGGGGTTTGATAGACGACAAAAGTTCTGTTTTGAAATATTATGTACAAGTTTGCTAGAAGGGGTGATAGGACTTCACATGCTACGATCCAAATTTTTGTTTGTAAAAATTACCATTGAAAGAAAAACACGTTAGTTAGTTACACAGAGGTTGATAAGTTTTAAAAGTTTTATCTATGCCAAAGGAAAATGGTCTTCCTTATGGTTGTAACTTCCTCTCTAAAAAACAACACGTCGGCAATCGGACTTTATGGCCATAATGAATCGACGTCTAGACTGAGAAGTTTGATGTTGTTGAGGATGCTTAACTATTAAATTTTGTATGCTTCTGCATGTTTGACGTGGGGAGGATGAAAGGTTCTAGAATGGGTGATAACAAGTCTGGAGCCATTTTGATAATTTGTACATGAAAGAGCCCTGGATCAAGAATTTAACCCGATCCGCCAACACCTAACGCAACTGCTCTATCCACCACACATTATCGAGAGGGCTATTAATAAAGCAAATAAAATATACTACAGAGGGTCCACTCAACAGACAAATGATTTCAACAATATTATAAAACTTCCATACGATGAAAACATCAAAGGATACCGAGCAACTCAGTTACCTGATAATATTTTCATTTTCCATTACCAAAATGTTTTGGGAGTTCGCTCGTTAGCACGTATGCTTAAATAACAAATCTTCCATGCAGGAAAGTACAAGATTTCGTGTTACATTATCGTTATATTTGATAATTTGCGAGACTTTTATAATCTTTCGCAAAATAAAGATTTTCGAGACAAAAGATCAGTACGTTACGCTTCGGATATTTCATGTATTTTCTATATTAGAAATACAGGGCATGTCATTACTGTGTGGGGCAGGTTGGTTTTTCAGCGCTGTCGTACAAAAGAGATGCTCCAATCTGCTATCATCAATAAACCAGCAATATGAACCTGGTCAGGACCTACATTGGAAAATCGGACTCGTGCCGAGATGTTTCGGGCTTGCCCTTTTTGAAAGTAGATGACCCAAGAAACGCGACCGCCAGATTTCCATCTATTTTGCAAGAATTGCCAAAGCCACTAGACGCCATTTGGTCAATCTCCTCCCTTCTTGAAAAGTGATTAGGCCACCTCACTTAACATCGGTGGCCTAAGACAACGCTTTCATGGGTTGTATATATAAAACTTTTATTGTGTCCATATTTAGAGCAGGGGTGGAAGAAGAGAAAGGGGAGGGAGGAGCTAGTTTCAACGTTTAAATAGTGTTTTATGGGGTTCTTATTTTCATATATATTATATATATATATAAGATGGAAGAATGATGATCTCAGGATATGTAACAATACATTCATCTGTTTAAATGGGGTCGATATTATTTGTATGAATGCACAGAATAACTGTGCAAATGATAAAATTTAATATTTATTATATATATATATATATATATATATATATATATATATATATATATATATATATATATATATATATATATATATATCATTTCATATTTAACATTTTCGATAGTTTACTATCATCAAGCCAAGGTTATTTACTCCACCTTTTTTTTCTCCCTGCCGCCGATTGGCTCCTCACAGGGGCCAATCAGTGTGGGATATCGCCGTAAGTCTCATCACAGCTTTACTTCGAGATTTCTTGAACCAATAAAATGTAGACATTCTGTTAAGTTTAATCCTTATTGGCTGAGATTGAACCACTGTATTAAAGGGAAGACGATATGATCGTGCTTGTTTTTCTTTCATTTACGATAATTCTCTCTCTCTCTCTCTCTCTCTCTCTCTCTCTCTCTCTCTCTCTCTATATATATATATATATATATATATATATATATATATATATATATATATATGCGTGTGTGTGTATCATACGCACACATACGCCTTTACGACTGTCAATTATATTATCGTCATTTATATGGCATTATTAGATTAATGAGTTGTGCCTCTGGCACAGGGGAGACTCAGAAAGAAAAATAAAACATCCCATACAAGGTTCATTCCTTAACTGCTGAATCAATAATGAACTCTGATATTTACATTTATATATACTGTATATATATATATGTGTGTGTGAATATACATATATATATAATATTTATTTTTTTATTTATTCATTTGTAAAAGGAAAGGTCTTTTATCCCCAATGACCGGGGCCTTGGATTACCCTGGGGACAGATCTGTCTTTACTGTAGACGTGGCTCGAAAATATTGTTAAATGTTGAGGGGGGGAAAAGACTTTTGGGGAACTATAAATGTTTTCTCCGGAGGCGCCCTCATGTCTTTATTTATTTATTTTATATTTTATGGTCGTTAATATTTCAGTCGTTTCTTCATGATTCCAAGGAATGTCATAAATTTGATTACTGCTATTATTACTGATGTGAAGTACTAGCATGTGATGCTTAATTATTTTTATTATTATTATTATTATTATTATTATTATTATTATTATTATTATTATTATTATTACTATTGAATCAATTGCTGTGTAATTCTTATAAGGTGATGTCCTATTGCTTTATGTTGTAATCTCTATATGTGTATGTGTATCGTAAACGTTTTTGTTTATAATTCATAATGAAAAATGATACGTTTAGAGACTTTCTCGCTGTCCGTCAGTAAATACATAATTCTGTGCATGTATCTGTCTGTTTATCTGTTCACCAGTCTCCCTATCTATCCATCTATCTCTGTCTGCCTTGCATGTATCTCCTCATGACATTTCTGGCGAAGCCAATGTGTTTCCCAGTGTATATCTGTGTATCATAATTAAAAACGACGGGACTTCAGAGAGGTAGGCTGATCTTCACTCCACCTGTGTGAAAACTACACTCTCTCTCTCTCTCTCTCTCTCTCTCTCTCTCTCTCTCTGATTGAGTAGTGGAAACTTGCCTGTAAATAGAATTAGCGAGAAGCACCCACCACCTCGCCTAATATTGACACAAACTTTTGCCTGCCTTTACAGGGTAATAATTAGATTCGTGTTGGCGATGTCGTAGCCTTAGATATAATATAGTGGAGAACTTGTGTAAAGTTCTGCCGCTTGAGATGATTATACACAGACACACACACATACACACACACACACACAAATTCTTATATCATAAGTATTATTACTGCTATTATTACTGATGTAAAGTACTAGCATGTGATGCTTAATTATTATTATTATTATTATTATTATTATTATTATTATTATTATTGTAAGATTACCTATTTGTTAATTTGCTCACGATATTTTAAAAATTGTTGATGTTACTGCTATTATCATTATTACATGTAAATTTTTTCGTGTAACTATAATAATAATAATAATAATAATAATAATAATAATAATAATAATAATAATAGTAATAATAATAATAATAATAATACAGTATCTTGTTGTGGCAGTGTCAACAGACTATGCATAGGTCAATTAGCAATGTTTGTCGGAAAAGCTTAATGTAGATTAGTTAAACTTCAGACTTTTCTCCTCAATTTACCGTTGATTTATGCTTTGTTTGTAGGGGGTGATGTTAAGTGTGGTATATATATATATATATATATATATATATATATATATATATATATATATATATATATATATATATATATAAAATAAAATATGTTGCAGGCAGATAAGAAACCAGGCATTTCACGAACTGCCTGAAATTTCAGGCAGATAGCGAAATGTACTAAAGGACATTTGATCCCGAAGTGCACTTGGAGACATTTGATCCCCCCCAAGGGGCTAGTACTAACACGGCAAAAACAGTGACTCACCTACACTGTTTCGCCGTGTTTAGTACTGGCCCCTGGGTCAAATGTATTTCGCCGTGTTTAGTACTAGCTCCTGGGGAGTCAAATGTCCCCAAGTGCATTTCGCAATCTGCCTGAAGCTTCTGGCAGTTCGTGAAATGCCTGGTTCCGCTATCTGCCTGTAACACACACACACACATATATATACAGTATATATATATATGTATATATATTATATATGTGTATGTGTGTATACATACATACATGCACACTTGCATTATATATTTGTGTGTATGTGTACATGCATACATATGTATAAATATAAATATATATATATATATATATATATATATATATATATATATATATATATATATATATATATATACACACACACACACACACACACACACACACACTTCCATGGCTTATTGACCGCTTCATACTCTTCCATGTTGACGGGAATGCCACACACACACACACACACACACACACGCATTTGTCTTTGGCACACAAGGCATTGTGGACTCGACCCCTAAAAACGCCATTCCTGCCTTACGTGGTCTTCATCGATGATTCATTACTATTCTTGGCGTG
>NC_089770.1:8903500-8918500 GCF_040412425.1 Macrobrachium rosenbergii | reverse complement strand
ATACATTATATGTATTGTTTTAGATATGTATATGTATAATATATATATAATATACATATATATGTATGTATATACACTATATGATATATAAGTATGTGTTTATTATATGTGTTACTGTATGTATATGCATAATATATATATATATATATATATATATATATATAAATATATATATATATATATATATATATATATATATATATATATATATATATATATAAATATATATATATATATATATATATATATATATATATATATATATATTTATGGTTTGCATTATGTAATACTTTATAAATATGTATGTCTTAATATATGTCACAAGTTTGTATACATCATGCGTATTTCTGTATACGTATGTGTTTCAGCCAACTCAAACGCTCTCGCTCTAGTAATTCTCTGGAAACGTAACGTGAAATCCCCCGTCCTTATCTAAGTGCTTAATCCTGTACTAATCACTTTCTAATCGGCTGCCGAGATGCATAATTTATCCGTCCACAGCCGTTTCCCTGATTAGAATTCTCTAAAAGGATATTGAGAACATGGACTGTATTATGCTTCGTCTGTGAGTTTTAAGAGGGATGCTAAAATCCTCTTGTTTTTCGTGTTTGTTAGTCAGTCAGATATTGGTTCGTTTTTTCTGTCAGTATTTTATGAATCCGTCAGAAGTAACTCACTTTGTGATGCTGTCAGATAGCTCCTCATGTGTTGTCAGCTGTCTGCCTTTATTCCCTTAATCTTGACGGGTTATTCATTTTGCCTTTGTAAATCCGTCCTGTGGTTCTCAACCCATTTTGTCCCATGCACCCTTTCACCGTATGTCAGGGTGTCATTCTCCCCCCGCCCCCCTTCCAGAATTGTCTGCTTGTGCAGTTCCTCGTTGGACGGGTCGGCATAGTTCTCGGCTAGCACTCTGCTGGGCCCGCGTTCGAGTCTCCGGCCGGCCAATGAAGAACTAGAGGAATTTATTTCTGGTGATAGAAATTAATTTCTTGGTATAATGTGGTTCGGATTCCACAATAAGCTGTAGGTCCCATTGCTAGGTAACCAATTAGTTCTTAGCCACGTAAAATAAATCTGATCCTTCGAGCCAGCCCTAGGAGAGCTGTTAATCAGCTCAGTGGTCTGGTTAAACTAAGGTATACTTAACTCAAAGGGTGGATTCCGAATAGCCTAATATGCAACAAAATACTAACACAAAAACAAGCCGGCGGAAGGAAAGTCCAGCGTGACATCTCAGTAGTGCGTTTTGTGTGGTCCTAGAGGCAGTTTGAGCCTGCCAATCTGTGGTCACAGTCCCCCCCCCCAAACTAAAATTCGCCCACCTGGTTGAGAACCACTGCTTGAGACTGTTATTCATTGACCCTGCCTTTGTTTTATTCGGCTGGTTCAGAGCAATTAACTTTTTATTAGTCTGTCAGGCTGAGCTGTGACTTTTAAGTTTTAAATGAACTGATACTTTCTCTTTAGTTTTTTGTTGTCATTTCTGTTTCTTTTCGTTATATTCTCTATTACTCTTTTTCGAGCAGTGACTCTGAAGCGTTAAATTAACTTTTGCTTTTTTGAGGGTTGGTATATAAATATATATATATATATATATATATATATATATATATATATATATATATATATATATATATATATATATATATATATATTTTTTTTTGTGTGTGTGTGTTCCACCTGCTGTTATCAGAACTTGTTTTTTTATTTCATTAGCCGTCTCTGCCTGTAATCCATTAGTCTATATTATCCATTCACTTCGTCAGTATTCCGTTAGCAAGTCAGAGAACCAGAGAGCTATCGATTTTGTCTTTACTTAATTCCATCTCTGTGGATGTTGAGAAGAATTAAAACTCCTCTGTTGCTATTATTAGCCTTCCAGTTTTCTAGTCGGTACGACGACTGGGCCATATTTCGTTCAGGTAAGCTCATCAAAGCTAAATTCGTGTGTCTTTGTTTCGTATCTCCTCGACACTCAAACACTTTTGGTGTCTCGTGAGATTCATTATCATCGCTGCAGCTTACACCAGATTCCAAAGTTCTGATGCAAGCGTTTAGATTTTTTTTTGACGAAGTTGCTAATCTCGTGAAAGGTAATGTATCACATGAATTTAGATCAGTTCTTGAAGTGAAATAAGGTGAACTAAAGAGCTCTTGTGAAGTGAAAGAAGGCCAACAAAACGGCTGTTGATGAAGTGATAGAAGGGGAACTAAATAGATGATGTTAAAATGAAGTAAGCAAAGTAAACTTCCGTTGTTAAAGTGAAAGAAAGAAAACTAAACAACTGTTGCTAAAGTGTAATAAAGTAAACATCGTCTGTTCGCTTGTTCTTCCTTATTTGTATGTTTGGTCTTCAAGTCAAGCAAAGCAAGGATAGCCCGGACTGCCATTGGTGCAGTGTTCAATATAAATAGGGTTCATCTTCTGAATAATAATAATAATAATAATAATAATAATAATAATAATAATAATAATAATAATAATAATAATAATAACATTCCTCACGGGTGATGGCGATAGCTCTGGGTTCATAAAGTCGGTCATTTCATTAATGGTACTTTACTTGGGTTGTACAGTCTTTGTATTTTATTTTTACTTACGCTAGCTTTATTTGAACTTACGCTTCCGAACTTACTCTGTGTGTGTGTGTGTGTGTGTGAGAGAGAGAGAGAGAGAGAGAGAGAGAGAGAGAGAGGAGAGAGGAAATCATTTCCGGTATATTATTTGGTTATGAATTTAATTTTTATGTGAGGAAGCACTGGACGTTACTGGATTCATCTTGAAAGTCGGGATAAGGTGTTTTCATGAAGTGTTGATATTGTAGGAATTAATGTTTGTTTTATTAAGGATCTTATATGCTCACGCCAGTTCCAATTCCACAGGGTAAGCTGCCTGCATTGTACAGTACTAATCTTTAATGAAACCTGCAACAACTTTCAGTAGTCTGGGATCAGCGTGGGTTCGATTCCCGGAGGAGAAGTAGAATATTTTCCATTTATTTCCTTCCGGTTGTAAGGGTTCTGAGTGGAAAGTGTATCCATAATGATTGGGAAAAAGAGAAGTAGCAAACACAGTGCTATACATAGTCAAATTCATTGCTGTTTTAGATTGCTATATCAGTGGGAGAGGCTCTTGCTGTGGTGGTACTGCTCTGGTAATTTATGAAGAGGCATTGAGGTCGTTCTATAGACATAATGTCCTAAATAGCTTAGTCTCATGGAATTGAATCTGAGGGACATTAGTCATTCTCTCTCTCTCTCTCTCTCTCTCTCTCTCTCTCTCTCTCTCTATCTATATATATATATATATATATATATATATATATATATATATATATCTATATATATCTCTCTCTCTCTCTCTCTCTCTCTCTCTCTCTCTCTCTATATATATATATATATATATATATATATATATATATATACGTATGTGTGTATGCATGCGTCTAGTCATATTTATTTATCTATTTTTCCCTGTTTATGTAATGCCTGGAACACACACGACTTCTTCAGTAGAAGTCTCTTCCTCTGTTAACTTCTTCCTCCTCCTCCTCCTCCTCCTCCTCATCGTATCCCCTCGGGGTCGAAGAAACTCTACCTGCAAGTTGAGACGTCCAACTTCCTGGGGGGAAGATGGACAGGAGACTTTTAATAATTTATTTCTGTAGAAGCTGTTGCTGTTATTCCAGCTGGAACAGCTTCCTCTGCGGTAGCTTGGGGTGGGGGGTGGGGTGGGGTAGGGATATTGGGGGAGGTAGTATCCGCCCTCCCCTCAGGCGTATAACAAGGGCAAAAGGTATGTCATGGAAAATTAAATGTCAGCAGGTGACTTTCTTGATTTTTTTTTTCATGGTTCTCGTCGTGTACAACGCTGCTGCTTCAGGAA
Source organism: Macrobrachium rosenbergii (assembly GCF_040412425.1). Taxonomy (NCBI): domain Eukaryota; kingdom Metazoa; phylum Arthropoda; class Malacostraca; order Decapoda; family Palaemonidae; genus Macrobrachium; species Macrobrachium rosenbergii. The sequence continues at coordinate 8,914,611 of NC_089770.1, read as the reverse complement.
CTGTCGAGCTGCGGGTGTGGTTAATTGAATTTTTTATTACGATTTTTCTGTTCGTATTATTTGTATTGATTTTCAACTTAATTTACTACTATACTGCTTTAGTGTAGGTGTGGCCTATCATTTTGTTACTAGTGTTGCTATTTCTCCTGAATTTTCTTTTTATTAGTATTACTACTACTACGAAGGAATTCTCTTCCTTCTGTTGTTTTCTATGATTCATAAACTTTCTTCCTGTAAGAGGCAGGTTTCGCTTCATGGTTACTCCTCACTCTTCTGTCTTCCTAATCTGCAATCTTGTTTTTCCTGTTTGGGCTAGAAAAGAACATTAGGTTACTCGTATATTACCATTTGCTCTTAAAAAGCTCTATTCTTAGATATAAATATTATTGGCTTTAGTACTGACTCAACGTTTATCATCCACATTCAAGAGGTTAATTTCATCTGGTAATTCCTGCTGTCATCATAAGTGACTGTCTAGCCATCTGAAGTTTGTGCGTGCTACTCGCCTTGTAAATCGTTGTATTATCCTTTCGCTCTTTAGGTGTGAATTGAACTTCTCGGTTCCAGTGGTCTTTTATCCCTCGCACTGTGGGACTGTGGAACAATTTCTCTGGGGATGTTGTGCTCTTAGAACCTCAAAAGTTCAAGCGAAGATGCTGTGCAATACTACCCTAAAACAATTCACCTTGTACTTGTGTGCTTCTCTTTTGTACTTGTGTGTTCCTCCTCTTTCTGCATTTCCCTTATCTTCTCTAATTTATTTCAAAAGGACACCATATTCTTTGGAAGGTTGAATTTCCAGTCAGTGGCCCTTGTAGGCGTATTCCATATGAATAGGGATCATCTTCTTCTGAATAATAATAATAATAATAATAATAATAATAATAATAATAATAATAATAATAATAATAATAATAATATTCACACTTCCCGTTATTAAAGAATTTTTATTTTTGGTGCTTAACTGTTTATGCTTAGGTCCTGTTTATTTGATTTTTCGTCAGAGTTATTCCTCTTTCACCTTTCCTGTTTTGATCCAGTTTTTTCTCAGTCATGTCTCATATTAGGCGTTACTAATAATAGCTTTGGTGGTAAGAACCACCTTATCAGATTGTTTTCTGAAACTTTAGAGCCATCTTGCTTCCATTCATACCTATAGAATTACTCTTGAGCTATGCAGTGAATAAAATTTAATTTTGTTGTGAAATGTCCAGTGATTACGTTTGCTAAACTAACTTTTACTATTTTGGGCCACAGTCTTCACCTTATCCACGAATGACAAGAAATTCATTTACAGGTCGATAGAGATCTCAGAGTGGAGAGGCCTTCGCATCTCTCTCTCTCTCTCTCTCTCTCTCTCTCTCTCTCTCTCTCTCTCTCTCTCTCTCTCTCTCTCTCTCATGTGAACCAATTAACACCTAATCTCTCTGGGAGTTAATCTCACTACATTCCAGCCAGTCCTCTAATGAACACATTAACTCTTGATAGATATTGTCGTGTATATATGTAGTTATTTGGTATATGTCTTTATATATGTATGTATATATATATATATATATATATATATATATATATATATATATATATATATATTATTTATGTACATACAGCATATATGTATATATGTGCATATATATATAATACATACATATATATGTATGTATATATATATATATATATATATATATATATATATATCTATATATATATATATATATATATATATATATATATATATATATATATATATATATATATATATATATATATATATATATAAGCCTTTTCAATTTCACGTGCTTCCGTCACGTTAGAAAATATCATCGGATATACAAAGTAGAATACCACCAAAGACCCACTGATAATATTCAGTACTACATATCTCTCTATATCCATTAAAAAATATCACGGGGAATCCATTTAGAATACGACCGTATACTAACTATAACAGCTGAATAATTACTTTAGAACAATGATACCCCCCAAAGAATACTTGTATCTCTTGAAAATTATGCTTCCTTCCTAATTTCTTTCTGAAGGCAAATGGACGTGTCATTCGGGAAGGTTTCTTTCGATTTCACATTTTATAGTGTCACATTGTAACTCGAACCCCGTCATTAAGGTGCGGTTCAAGTTTCAGTAATGCTTTGTTTGTGAACCGTTATCCAATTACTTACTATGCCCCTCCCTTCTGTCGCTAGTTTAATAACTGGCTACCCACTGCTGTTGAAATTTATCTTCTTTCTGTTTGGTTAGCTGTTACTACCAATGCCCACCCTGATACCCAGTGCCAAATAACATAGTTTCCCTACCATTCCCCATCATGGTGCCTGGGACCAAAAGACATTCCTTATTTGTCAGTGCCAACCAGTAGTCTCTTCTCTTGGTACCGGATACGAAGCAGTCATTCCCAGTGTACCAGGCACGGTCTTTGCACTGCATATCCTCAGATGCCCTGGAAATGCCACGTCTCCACCGGTGCCACCGAGATACGGACACGAGGTGTCGCCCGAGAGAGATAAAAGGTCATTTTTCAAATGCTCGTTGTCTCTGACCAAGGGAGATGAATGGTAGCGCCAGTGTAACTTTAAGACCATCTATAAACCAAAGCTCTGTCCCGGTCCCAGTTCAGGTGGGGATCGATGTTCCCCCTCCCCCCCAAGTACACCCGACCACTCCCCCAACCCCCTCTCTCTTTAGCTTGTTTATATCATTACGCAGAAGCGTATGTAGGTATGGGTCTGTGTTGGTAAAGGTTGGGCGTGGATTAAAATCTGATTTACAAGTTTATTTAATTTGTTTGTGGGTGTACGGTTTGAAGCAATTTTTTTCATTGTGATTTACTAATTTTTTTGTCTTTTTTGCATTGTGTCTCTTGGAAACATGCTTTATAATTTAATGGACTTTTAGGATTTTTTGTTCAGAAGTTTTGGAATATCTCGAAAAATGTTGGTAAATTTTACGTTCTCGCATAGAAGCGAGGTAGTCACATATCAAGCTGCAGCAATGTATTCTTGTAACCATAATGTTCTAAAGTAATTATTCAACATTGTATTGTAGTTTACGACAGCGATGAGCATTTGTTTCTCCGTGTATGTAATAATAATGACGTCAGTCTTGCTGTTTGTATATACAATTGCAACGGTCATTCATTAATTTGTTTTAATCTTGTTTCGCGTTCATTCCTTCTCATTTTGAATCATTTTCGCTCTCTTGTTTACGAATGCACTGGGTGTGTCATGTTCATTCTTTCTCATTGTAAATCATGTTTGTTTTCTTGTTTACGAATGCATCGGGTGTGTCTCTGTTTGAACGCGGAACGAATCTGCCTGTCTGACGATGAGTGATTTGCTGCGATGCTTAGCGCGCCTCCAAAAATAATCTTCCCTCTCCGGTTTGTTTTCGCCTCCATAATGAAGTAAATACAAGCCAGTCACGTCAACACGTTCCAAACACGTTTCGTTCTGATACCTTGATCTCCTTCTCTTTGCAGAACGGGTCGGGGGGCTCGCTCCCCGCTTGAAGTCCCCCCCCCCCTGCACCACCAACACCACTCCCCCGGAGGCCCTAGTATGAAGTGGGACGACCACCCCCACGCTCCTTCTCCCACGTCCTCCTCGACCTCGTCCTCGTCCTCGAGCTCATCCCCTTCGAGGTCGTCCTCCTCTACGACGACCATGCTGGCACGCAGCTGGGGCAACAAGCGACATCCTCTGCCTCCGAGTGACTCCCAGGATTTGGAGGACGACAGTACTCTCACGGAGGGCGGGAGTGGAGGGGGAGGAGGAGGAGGAGGGACTGGAAGCTCAGCTGCTGAGGATGGAGGAGCAGATGACGACGATGATGTCACTTTGGTAAGTGGTTCTCGAGGTGCTGGAAGTAGTACTGGTAGCAGTCATTTAGACACTGCCCCCTGTAGGGGGGTGTTAGTGCCGTCAGTGCGCCAGCCGGAGTGCACTGTAGGCATTACTTAAGGTTCATTGCAGCGTCCCTTCGGCCCCTAGGTGCAACCCCTTTCATTCCTTTTACTGTACCTCCATTCATTTTCTCTCTTCCATTTTACTGTCTAACCTCTCCTAACAAATGTTTCGTAGTGCGGCTGCGAGATTTTCCTCCTGTTACACCTTGTAAACCTCTTACTCTCAATTTTCCTATCAGCGCTGAGTGACCTCATAGGTCCAAGAGTTTGGCCTTCGGCCTAAACTGTACATTCTATCTTCTGTGTAGACACTGCTGTCAATAATTCAGTCTTGTGTCAGTATCAATTAAGACATCCCGTTAAGTAATAAAGACTGAGTGGCGTAGATCTCTTCTCTTGGTACAGTTACTTTCACCTTGCTATTTATGGGGCCTTTCTTGTAGTCCACTTCTTTAGGTGTAATTAACGCCCCGAGTCTTCCATTTATAGTTGCGTTGCCCTGCCGTGATCTGCCTGAGTACAAGAAGTCAGAGTTGTAGCTCTTTGAAATCTTCTCTCTAAAGAAAGTGGTTTTACCTTTGTGTGTATAAATATATTTATACTGTATATATATATATATATATATATATATATATATATATATATATATATATATATATGTGTGTGTGTATATATATATATATATATATATATATATATATATAAATATATATAATTTATATATATATATATATATATATATATATATATATATTTATTTATTTATTTATTTATTTATAGATAGGTGGATGGATAGATAGTTAGACAGATAGGTAGATTTTTAGATTCAGGATTTTCCAGACTTGGTATACATCTGCATGTGAACTAAAAATGTAAAATGTAAATTACTGTAGGCGAGTAGCTGACGAATCTTTCCCTGTACCTATTAGGCAATTATGAATGTACGGACTGTTTCTTTTATATTTCGTAAATTATATTCTATTCATGCTGATGATTTTTTGTTCTAATTCATGCTCAAAATACCTTTGCATATATTTGTAAATTTGCTGATTTAAAATAACGATTCGTTCTTAATCCAAGGTCATGCTCCAAATGACATGTCATTTGAATAAATATTTTTTTTATCTAGTGTACGATATTTTCCTCTTAATATTCAAATTACTATTTGATAAATTGGCTTCTCGTATAAACGAACGTGCCATAGCATCAGGTACGTATTTTCCTCCGAGATAAAATTCAAATTACTATTTACCAAATGACGTCATGTAAATGGACATTTCATCATTTTATTGATGTTTTTCCCTCCTCGATAAAGTTCAGGTTATTTGACAGCAAGAATGACGGGCCATAAGCTAAGTTAAGTTTTTCTTAAGTAGTATTTAAAACGCAGTGATTATAATCTTGATGGTTTTTCCCCCAACTTTCCTGTGGAGCATAATGTAACCTTTGCTATTTCTCGTTTTCTTTTGGGTTTTAGCCTAAGTAAAGGTTTTCTTAAGTAGTATTTAAAACGCAGTGATTATAATCTTGATGGTTTTTCCTCCAACATTCCTGTGGAACATAATGTAACCTTTTTTCTTTTCTTATGGTTTTTAGTCTAAGTAAAGGATTTCTTAAGTATTTTTTAAAACGCAGTTATTATAATCTTGATGGTTTTTCCTTCAACCTTCCTGTGGAACATATTGTAACTTTTTTGGGGGAGAGAGGGTTTAGTCTAAGTAAAGGTTTTCTTCCTGTGGAACATATAGTAAATTTTTATTAATTTATTTACTTATGTATTTATTTATTTAATATATTTTTTTTTTGTTAGCCTCGCTCTCCAATCCCCGCCCGACACGACCGCAGGATGACTCGAACGGAGGCCTGCGACATCCCGACGCTGGACGACTTCGAGCCCCGGATCCCCCGCATCGAGCTGCGGAAGCCCTCCCCCGTGGCCAGCAAGAAGAAGGGCAAGAGGGAAAGCACCGGGTCCGAGCCCTCGCCCAAGAGGGAGAAGGACTCCCTGGGGTCCAAGAAGGACGCGGCGAACCCCACCTTCAGGATGTGCGTCTCCGGCCTCAAGGAGGAGGAGGAGGACGACGAGGAGGACTGCCTCGAGCGGCTGCTGCAGACGGAGGGCCCCAGGAGCCGCAGGGTCGTGGGCCGGAAGTACGACACGCTGCCCTACGACTTTCACCCGAGGGTGTTCCGGGAGGAGTCGTCGTTCACCCTGCAGAAGGACTGTCTGCAGGCCTCCAACGACAACTTCGAGGCCTTCCAGGCCAGGAGGTCGTCCTTCGGCTGCGAGTACGAGAAGAATCCCCTCTACTCCTGGGACGACCAGCTCTCCTCCATTGGGCCAGGTCAGTGTTCCTGATGCGTAGTTCGGCCAAGTTTCTAGGGCATTTGTGAGATAGGTATTCTGTATTTTTTTTTTTTTGCGCATTTTTTGGACCCTTTCAAGTATAGTTTATATATTTCTCGGAGCTTTGTAAAATTAGTTTTTCGTATCTCTTGGGCATTTATAAAATTAAATTTTTCTTATTTAGAAATTGGGGGATAAGTTTTTCTGCATTTTTTGGACGCATAATAAGAGGTTTAGTCATTGTCATGGACATTATAATGTAGGTAGACAATGATTAGCTGCGTCTTTCGAAATGTGAACGTTTTTTTCTTCAATCTTTTTTTTATATTTATAATTTTACTTAACTGATACCCAAACGTATAATTATCAGCTTATTTTGATATTACACCACGAACACTTGCAATCGTAATTACTTCTATGTTGTGAGTGTTTGTAATCATAGTACTTCCTACTTTCATGGATAAAATGAGAGTATATTCCGTCCCTTATTATCAGACGTTTATTTGTTCAGTCCGTTCCGACTCGATAATATTACCCTCTGTAGTATTACATCGATTCATGAGGTAAAAATTGTTTTGTTGAAATCATATGAATGGGAATTTTGAACTCGGCTCAGATAATTACGTACTGTGTTGCTATTTTTTTTTTTTAATGTTTAGGTTGGTAATGAGATCGCAGTATATATTTGCTCGTAGGAAAAAACTATAATATGACAAGTAGAGGAATTAATTTACAGAATTAATTATTATTATTATTATTATTATTATTATTATTATTATTATTATTATTATTTCGGTAGCAGACCCTCTTTCAAGCATGTAGTATTCAAGGTTATAGCTGCATCAGCTGCATTCAATTTACATGGAGTTTTCTCTATATAAAATCATTATTATTATTATTATTATTATTATTATTATTATTATTATTATTATTATTATTATTATTAGCCAGCAACATCGCTCTTTGTACGACACTTGCCATTGCTGCAGTGCCAATTGTTATTGTTGCTGCAATTACTGTGATTACAAGGGTAATTTCGACCTTTGCTGAAAGGTAATTGAAATAATGTATATTTGATGGATTTCCCATTCATACTCTTCACTTCATTATAGTTATTATCCTTGTTAATCATACTGCTATTATACTTGTGGCTGTTATTATTGTTGTCGTGGTTTTTGCTGTCATTAATATTGTCACAGACGTAATTATTTGATCCTGACAACTCGAAGACTTTCCGTAAGATGTTAGTTGTCTCTCTCTCTCTCTCTCTCTCTCTCTCTCTCTCTCAGGATGTAACAGAATAACGCCCTGACAACGGCAAGGCTTTCCAAAGATTTTAATTCTCTCTCTCTCTCTCTCTCTCTCTCTCTCTCTCTCTCTCTCTCTCTCTCTCTCTGTAATAGACAATTATAACGTTCTGACAACATAAGACTTTCTAAGATGTTAATTCTCTCTCTCTCTCTCTCTCTCTCTCTCTCTCTCTCTCTCTCTCTCTCTCTCTCTCTCTGTATGTAACAATTATAACGCCCTGACTACGGCAAGGCTTTCATAAGATGTTAGTTCTCTCTCTCTCTCTCTCTCTCTCTCTCTCTCTCGTTTTAACATAATTATAAGATCTTGACAACGCGAACACTTTCCATAAGATGTTAGTTTTTTTTATCTCTCCCTTCTCTCTCTCTCTCTCTCTCTCTCTCTCTCTCTCTCTCTCTCTCTCTCTCTGGGCAAGGAAGGTTGTTCAGTATGAATTTAAGATATTTTTGAAGTGTTTGTTTTATTCCCAGGAAGTATTGTTCATGTTTCATCGGATTTTCTTAATATTTGGCCCATTGAAGTCTATTATTTTGCGTCATTCTTGATTTAAAAAACCACAAGATTTGGACCTTCCAACTTAATGAGTCGAGGGAAATCATATTTGTGCTCTCTTCAGATTGTTTTATGTTACGCTATTGGCTTGGAAATTACTTTTGTTGCTACTGATAATAAGAGCGATAGTAATTTCGTAGTAACGTGTACAGAAATGACGTAGCTTGGCGCTTTCGAAAGACCTCTCAGCTTTCAGCTGTCGTAGGAGCTGAAGAGGTCGTGGAAAGCTCCCAGCTGCATCTAATAGCGTTACCTTGCAATTACGCAATGTTGGATTTTATTTCATATTATTATTATTATTATGGCAGAGATACTATTGCATTTATTAATATCAACAATTGATAGAAAAGCAATTGAGATTCTGTTATGACTAGTTAACAATCAGTCAAACTTTATTCAATAAAGATCCCAGAGAAATCACTCGCGATTGACAGCTCATGTTTGCGTCATTGAATGACCACTCCCTCCCGTCCCCCGGCCCCAGCCACCCTCCGAATTGGCCAGTGGAAACGGCGATTGATCGTAAAAATGGAATCTGATTGGCTGCTGGCATTGTTCGTGAGAGGTTGAAATAGGCTTCAATTGAAGGGACATTTGCCGCGTGGGATGAAAAGGATCTAGGAATTAGGAGGCGCTAGGATGCGGTCTGGAAGACTGCTGTGAATTGTTGTTGATGTTATGCTATTATTATTATTATTATTATTATTATTATTATTATTATTATTGATGTTGTGTTTTTGTCGTAAATATTATATTAATACTATTTTATATCAGAGTGACGTTATCATCGTTATCATGATTATTTGGTTTTTGTTCTGACAACATTATTATTTATTTATTTATTTATTTATTTATTTATTTCTCTTGTATACAATGTCATTTAGTTTCAAAGCATACTTGCGCCGTCTGTCACCCTGGTAATGTAGCCTAAATTTAATACGCTAAATAAGCTTACACAGATTTAAGTACTCTCTCTCTCTCTCTCTCTCTCTCTCTCTCTCTCTCTCTCTCTCTCTCTCTCTCTCTGTAGATGCAGATTGCAGACAAGTACGATAATAAAATAACTCTGAATAAAGTAAAATAGTTATGAAGCAATGCTCTCTCTCTATCTCTCTCTCTCTCTCTCTCTCTACTCTAAAAGTAGATGCAGGCTGAAGACAAGTATCACAATCAAACTTTGAAAAAGTGAAATAGCTATGAAGCAATTCTCTCTATCTCTCTCTCTCTCTCTCTCTCTCTCTCTCTCTCTCTCTCTCTCTCTCTCTCAGTAGATGCAGACTGAAGACAAGTATCATAAACTCTGAACAAGTAAAATACTTATGGAGCAATTGTCTCTCTCTCTCTCTCTCTCTCTCTCTCTCTCTCTCTCTCTCTCTCTAAGTAGATGCAGATTGCAGACAAATGCACAATAAAACAAACTGTGAAAAAGCTAAATAGTTATGAACCAATGCTCTCTTTCTCTGTCTCTCTCTTTCTCTCAGTAGATGCAGACTGAAGACAAATATCATAATCAAACTCAGAACAAGTAAAAATCTTGTGAAGCAAAATCTCTCTCTCTCTCTCTCTCTCTCTCTCTCTCTCTCTCTCTCTCTCTCTCTCTCTCTCTCTCTCTCTCAGTAGATGCAGACTGAAGACAAATATAATCAAACTCAGAACAAGTACAATACTTATGAAGCAAATCTCTCTCTCTCTCTCTCTCTCTCTCTCTCTCTCTCTCTCTCTCTCTCTCAGTAGATGCAGACTGAAGACAAATATAATCAAACTCAGAACAAGTACAATACTTATGAAGCAAATCTCTCTCTCTCTCTCTCTCTCTCTCTCTCTCTCTCTCTCTCTCTCTCTCTCTCTCTCTCTCTCTCCTGCATATTATGAAGTGCGATGCTGCCATATATCTACATGAAGCGCAATTGAAATTGACTTGGGCGTGGCCTCCGCGTCTGCGGACCAAGCGATTTCAATGGATTTATTTCGATAGACTCCGGCTTCAAGCTATGGGGGTTTTTGTTTTCGCTCGCGGGACGAAGGAGAGAGAGAGAGAGAGAGAGAGAGAGAGAGAGAGAGAGAGAGAGACTGAGTTCTTCCTTTGGGACTCACGTCGAAGTGTTCGTTTTATTCATTTATTTCTTGACAGTATTTCAATAGGTTCTCATGATTCATATTGACATTAACCTTTACTGTTTATTTATTTATTTATTTATTTATTTAATTTTTAGTTTTCTGTAAAAGAAAACTATTGTGCCGGCTTTGTCTGTCCGTCCGCACTTTATTGTCTGCACTTTTTCTGCCCGCCCTCAGATCTTAAAAACTACTGAGTCTAGGGCGCTGCAAATTGGTGTGTTGATCATCCACCCTCCAATCATCAAACATACCAAATTGCTGCCGCTACCCTCAGTAGTTTTTATTTTATTCAAGGTTAAAGTTAGCCATTATCGTGATTCTGGCAACGATATAGGATAGGCCACCACCGGGCCGTGATTAAAGTTTTACGGACCGTGGCTCATATAGCGTTATACGGAGACCACCAAAAGATGGCTCTGTTTTCGGTGGCCTTGATTATACGCTGTAGCGGCTGTACAGAAAACTCGATTGTGCCGAAGAAACTTCGGCGCCTTTATTAATTGTTAGTTATTAATGTCGTTTTGTTTCAGTGGGTTTTCGTTGCCTTTTTCGGAAATTGGCACCTTTCTTTCCTTCTTTCTTATGTCTCAGTATTACAGTTAATTCTCCCAACAAATGTTTCATTTTTGCTCAGTCTCAGGAACCGTCGTCCATAAGTTGAATGGTTGCTGTCGTAGTCTTTTATTTGTTTTATATAGGTAAATGAAACAAATATTTAATTATGTTGTTTGTTGTTTTGCTTTCTGTTTTGTCTTATTTCCTATATGGTTAATCCGCTTTGGGAGACTTGAGACTTGCTTTACAAGGTAATGGACATTCAGCCTCTTACCTCGAATAATAATATAATAATAATAATAATAATAA
>NC_089770.1:8888500-8898500 GCF_040412425.1 Macrobrachium rosenbergii | reverse complement strand
TTTCATTTTTTTATTATTATTATTATTCAGAAGATCAACCCTATTCTTTTGAAGCAACCCCACGGTGGCCATTGACTTGAAATTCAAGCTTCCATAGAATATGGTGTTCATTCGAAAGAAGTAAAAGAAGGTAATGGGAAATACAGAAATTTATTAGAAAACCAGATAAATTGATAGATAAATAAATAAATGAAAATTTAAGTAAAATATTTAAATACAGGCTGAATTGTAAGTTTGGCTATTTGCGCGAGTTGTCTTTCACTACATAATATGAATATTTTTGTTTTAATGATCCTTCACAGATTTTTATCAGACCGCCGAACTGAAAGTTGTTTAATAATAATAATAATAATAATAATAATAATAATAAATAATACTATTATTATTATTATTATTATTATTATTATTATTAATATTATTATTATTATTATTATTGTTGTTATTATTATTATTATTATTATTATTATTATTATTATTATTATTATTATTATTATTATTATTATTATTATTATTATTATGATTCTAAAGAAGACCAGTCTCAAACAAACTTCATTGAAGAGAATGGTAATACTGTCCAGTGAAGTTTATTATTATTATTATTATTATTATTATTATTATTATTATTATTATTATTATTATTATTATTATTATTATTATTATTATTATTATTAAAGATGCTTCGATTAAACGTAAATGAATCTCTTTCGAATTCCCTCTCTCACCAGATGGCCCCCTACACCTGGACGACATCGAATCGGCGTCCGTCAGCGGTTCCCTTGGGAACCTCCTGGCGCTGGTGGAGAGGCACCTGGTGGCCCACGACATGGCGAACAACAACATGGGCCCAAACAACGGCAACAACAATAACAACAACAACGCAAACAGCGCTTACGGCAGACGAGTGTCGCAGCACCTGTCTCTGAGCCATGCCATCCGCAGCGTTCCATTTTGGGGAGGCAGCAACAAGAACTTCGCCGCCGGGGGCAATACCCGCCTGGCACGGTCCCACACCAACTTGGCCCCGCCGCCCAAGAACGCCCCGCTTTCCAGGGCGTCGCGCTCCCAGGGGGACCTGCTCAGCGCCGTCCGCCCCGTGCAGATGAGCAGAAGGAAGTGGACCACTCTGAGGGGCATAGCCGCCCTCAGCAAGGCCTTCTCTACCTCTTCGTTATCTCTGCGCCCCAAGAGAAGACCGCCCCTCACGGCTGCTACCGTGGACCTCGGGGTGCTGGATGGCCATCGCATGTGCCCTCACCTGGCGCCACCTTCGACGCCCACTCGTCGGAGTGGGAGCTGGTCTCGTAGGCTGAGACTCCCCGACGTCAGGTTGGGTCAAGTTTACGCCACTCTGAGAGGGCGTAGGGCGCGTTCGGATAGCTGTAACACCTCCAGCGCCTCTTCTTCGCCGTTCCACTCGAAGGTCTTCCGCTTCGACAATAGTCCGCAGCGCCTTCGATGTGCAAGGTAAGTAACAACCTGCAGTACTCTACTTGTTTTAGAAGATCGATTGAAATCTAACTTAGTTACCCCTTTAGGAATAGATGGTGTCCGTTTTCTGTGTCAATACCATTTTCTTTGGTGATTAACATTTGGGTGACTAAATCATATATTAATTGTATTTTAAACGTCACGCGTTGTATAGAAAATTCATGTAGGAAGTATTTATTCCTGGGTTAGTGTACACACTCTCCCCTATAATTAAACTGTTCTCGGTCAGTAGGCCTGGAAAGTTTAGGAGTTTTGTAACCTGAATGAATGAAAAAAATGTTTCTAACCTTCATAGCCCATGTATGGTAGCTCAGGCGTAGAATATCGGAAGAGCATTCGGTTTAATTACCTATTCTTTTATGTATTTTGTTGTAGGGACTTCAGGAATGAAACGTTCTTTGTTTTGATTATGAAAGTTACAGGTCACGAAAGAAAAAATTCTCTTATTTTCTTTCACCTTCACCTCTGCATGTGTATATATAGTTATATATATATATATATATATATATATATATATATATATATATATATATATATATATATATATATATATATATATATGTATATATATATCACAGATGATTGTAAACGTGAAAATTTTGGTGTCAGAATTTATATATATATATATATATATATATATATATATATATATATATATATATAAATATATATATATATATATATATATATATATATATATATATATATATATATATATATATATATATATATATATATTTATATAATTGTGAAGATGAAAATTTTGCTGTGTCAGAATATATAGTATATGTATATATATATATATATATATATATATATATATATATATATATATATATATATATATATATATATATATATATATATATATATATTGTGAATTGAAAATTTTATGGTGTGACAAAATATATACATATATATATATATATATATATATATATATATATATATATATATATATATATATATATATATATACATATACTTGTGTATGTGCGTGAGTATAAAATACGTCACGGTGTATTTGACAAAATTCATATATATAGATATATACATATAGCACGATAAATGAATAAAAACGCCTTCTCAAAATCTAGCTACCAAAGAATGTATACAGCACTTCAGCTAAAGGTAAAAAAAAAAAAAAAAAGGAATGATAGAATTGACTTCATCAATGAAACAGCTCTTGGTGCATTGTTAGGGTGAGAAAAAATGTTTTATCTCCTCGTCCATGATGTGGACAGTGTTATCGAGAGGCACGGGATTTTGTTAACGAGGCCAGAGGATGCGACTTTGTGGGATTTTGCTCATATCTGAATGTTATCGAACTCAGTAAATTGATGTAGTTCGATTCCCTCATATACATATATATATATATATATATATATATATATATATATATATATATATATATATATATATATATATATATATATATATATATATATATATATATATATATATATATATATATATTTACACACACACACACTTCAGTATTCAGCATGACCAGTTACCGCTTGTACAAGACCGTTCAGTTTGGCTGCAAGTGTCAGTACAGTTTTTATCTTCTTAGATAAAGGCGTAAACATTACATTTCACTAGTTTCATTTTTCCTCGCTTGACACAAACTCGAGTGCATGGTACTTTTTTTCAAGCGTCACTCCCACCTTTCCTTACCTTCTGAATGTCTCGTTTATCCTCCATAGTGTTTTTGTTACCTCCACTAGCACCCCAGGCGTCTTTCTTCCATTTTTTTACCTTCTTTGTCTCGTTAAGAAGTCTCTTGCCTCCCCTTAATCTCAAAGTCTCTTTCTTCTTCCCTTCCCTTCCCTCCTCATTTCTCACTTCTTGTGATAATGCCTCTCTTCCCTTCCCTCACCTTCTTTAGTAACTCTCTCTTATCATTCTATACCTCACAAACTCTTCTCATAGCTTTCACTAACCCATTAAAAAGTCTCTTACCTTCCCTTAATCTTTAAGTCTTTCTTATCCCCCTCCCTTTCCCCTCATCTTTTACCTCATAATGCCCCCCTTTCCTTACCTTTAAACATGTTCCCCTCTTTCATTACTTCATTGAAAAGTCTCCTACCTTCCCTTAATCTCTGAGTCTCTTTCATACCCTCCCTCTCCTTCCCATCTCTTACCTTTTGTAATGCCTCTCTTCCCTTACCTTTAAGCGTGTCGTTTGCTCTTTCATTACTTCATTGAAAGGTCTCCTACCTTCCCTTAATCTCTAAGTCTCTTTCTTAGTCCCCTCTCCTCCCCTTCTTATCTCTTACCTCATAATGCCTTCCTTCCCTTACCTTTAAACATGTCGTTCCCTCTTTCATTACTTCATTGAAAAGTCTCCTAACTTCCCTTAATCTCTAAGTCTCTTTCATAACCTCCTCTCCTTCCCATCTCTTACCTTCTGTAATGCCTCTTTTCCCTTACCTGTAAACATATCGTTCCCTCTTTCATTACCTCATTAAAAAATCTCGTACCTTCATTTATTCTCTATGTCTCTTTCATACCCTCCCCATCTCTTACCTCATAATGCCTCTCTTCCCTCACCTTTAAACATGTCGTTTCCCTTACTATGGGTGGCGATCGTCTTTATCCTACCTGACGTTCAGGTAACATAGAAGTAATCCTGTCTTGATGTGTTCTTGACATTAAGACGACACTTCATTAAATTCCATCTCTCAGCGTTTTTTTTTTTTATTTCGTATTTACTGTGTCCTGGCCATTATTAATTGCAAGAAAGATTATGTTTTATTGGCGGTTTTTTATTTTTAGACTTTTTTTTTTTTGGTATTTTAACGTTACATTTTCCTTATTCTTTGTTTGTTCTCTTATCCATATTTACGTCTTATTTCTCTCACTTTTTTGTTGCTGTCACATAAAACTTTTCTGTTCTTTAGAGGCTTGAATATGAAGTTAGTGGTCTTTTAGGCTTGTTCAGTAAGATTGTCCGTTCGTTTTGAAGAAAATTAATAATATAGTATATTATTACCCTGTTAACGTCCACTGGCACTGGGAATGGGGTTGCAACCACTTGACAGCTGGTCATCAAATTAAAAAAATAGAAAATTAAGTCAGAGTAATGTTCATAAGATTAGGTGCAATTTAAACTGCACTCATTAAAGAAAATTTGCGTTCAAACCCTACAAAAATATGCACTTTAACATGCAATAGTATTCACGTGTCACTAGGCAGTAAAACCAATTTGTGGATAACATTTTCTTGGTTTTAAAGATGTCGGTACGGACGACCAATACATTAGAACACAGATCTGGAAACGCGGAGAAAAAGGAATTTCATGACCGTAAGCTGATAGTGTTTGTTCACAGAATTGTTGGATGTAGCCTAACTGAATTACAGGCAGTGAGACCATGCAATAAAATTGTTATAGACAATGAGACTGTACTGTAGTTGCAGACACTGATCGCACTGAATCACAACACACAGCAGCAGATGTTCGAAAATGCGCACTGAATTACAACACGCTGCAGCAGATGTTTCGAAAATGTGCATTGAATCACAACACAGCAGCAGATGTTCGAAAATGTGCATTGAATCACAACACACTGAAGCAGGTGTTCGAAAATGGAACTACGAGTAATGTTTGCAAGCATTGTTTTGCGCTCGGAAAATCCTCGTTCTAAAGGTGGTTATAAGGTATCGGAAGGTATGTGAGGCCGGGTGAGGATGTCGGGACTCTGGCCGACCAACAGAGATGGAGGGTTTTTAGCTTTTCGTCTATTCTAGCCCTTCCTGGAAGTACCCCTTTGGATATTATATATATTAAAAATTGCTCATAGTAGCATGAGTAATGGAGAAACAAATCTACAGTTATGTAACTGTACAAATATATTTAGAAATAAAAATCTACAGAAAGGTTTTGAGAATCTGTACGATTCTCAGCTGAAAAATAGTAGTTGTACAGATTCTTTAAATCTCTCTGTATGTTTTTTTTCTAGAATATTTGTGCAATTACATAACTTGGATTTGTTTCTTCATTCTATACAATTCATTTTTGGTAGGTACCTTATAGATTTTTTTTTATGTAATTTAGAGGCTGATTTTTTGTATTTTAAATGATGCACAACGTCTTCAATTAGCAAAACCGTTGAAGCCACATACAGTCTTCTTTCTGCATTTGTATAAATGGTGAGGGGAGGCATAATAGTTAGCAGATATGGTAATCAAACTCTGTTCAATGACAGTTAGTTGCACTAGAGAATGGGCCTCCCGAATACTTTCAGCGGCTATTGGGTCGAATGTTCTTAGCGCAGTGTTGAATTACGTCAAAATTATACATAATCCATTGCCGCATCTATGCATCTTCACTACCTTTTAATAACAGCAGAAGGAGGAAGCGTCGTATTTGCAGCCAACCCCAGAAACTCTGCAGTTCGACGGGGTCGTTTGAGGAACCATTATTTCTTTTTGGTTGTCGGCCGATTCACATCTTTGCATCGGCCAGCTATGCTATACGATGCAGACATCGAGAAACAGACGTGACAAGTTTCTTGTATAGATAGAGAACTCACAGTCAGGGTCCTTCAAATACTTCAAATATACTCTGAGTATATTTGAAGGACCTTGGTCACAGTCAGTCATATCTCTACGTATGGAAGGCAGAGAAATGTTGAGAGAATCATTGACAAATGAAGGAACGGTCGAGTAAGTCGCCTAAGTACATCAGCGGTTATTGAATCACTTCGTCTCCCAAGGCAATAAAAGCGAAGCTCAAACGGACACCTTTTTGCTGAACATCTGTGGCTTCATTTAAGAGGCAGACACTCGATTAGTAACTTCACGTTCATATTTCTTTAGTCTCGTTATACAGCTTGGTAACGTAAATTAACTTTTCCAAAGCGCAGATAGTCTGACACTAGTAATTCCGACAAAATTTGAAGTATATGAGCGAAAACTTGCATTTATTGGAGAAATATTTGATTAGATAATCGCCATAATCGACATTTATTAATGAGCCTCAACGCTTTAGTTGCCAACAAGTAAATTGGAGGTTTTTTTTATGGATCTAGCAGTTGGTTTCTGGATTAAACTAGATTCAAATGGAGAATCTTGTCTAGTCCACCATGCCTACAACTTACTGTGCGCATGTTTGTTGTCGCTCAGTAGATGGGAGTCCTTACTGACAAACGTATCAATAGCCTGTCACGTTTGCGCGTCTGGTTGTCGCTCAGTTTGTTGGACGCCATATTCTGTGGGTGTGTTTGTTTGCTCGTGTCTTAGATGGTAACTTATATACATATACCTGTGTATAGCAGACAGTATTCTGTGTGTTTTTCCTATGTGTTTTTTTCTTTGTCATTAAGTGAGAATTATTAACTATTTTCACAATCACGAGGACAGCTTATAGGCAACAGTCCCTGACATATGCGAATATATAATTATCATGTGATTATTCTTTACTCGCAAAATCTTCTATATAGACCCTAGGATCATGGTTTTGGAGAGAAAAAAGGAAATAAATAGAATTTGTTATCGCTTTACTGACTGGAAATTCACCAATATACACATTTTACATGCTAAAAAATATATACTAAATGGGGAAGAGACAAAAAAAAAGAAAATTAAAGAGCTATAAAAACAAATCATAAGTTAGTAATACAGAGAGAGAGAGAGAGAGAGAGAGAGAGAGAGAGGGGCGTCTCTAAAGTATGAAAATGCTTGCGAATAAATAAAATGTAGAGCAGTGAGAGAGGATTTCAAGTCTACAGTATCCTCAATGCATTATACGAGCTGCCTGTAGTTTAGTTCAGTATTCCCTGAATTTTGCGTAAACAAACACCCTCTCCCCAACTCAGATCTCCCCTCGCTGATTTATAAGAGAACCCTCCAAATTTTGATCAGGATTATATATGCTTTTTTATATTATTAATCCCTTCTTCACGTTTCTCGTTAAGGGATTAATAGTCTCTTCAGCGTCACTTTTAACTTCTCTAACTTTAAGAGGATCAGTTTTCCAACCTTTTATTCAGGGATCAAACCCTCTTATTACTGTAGTTCTTTTGGAAATTCTTGGAGGGTTTAAATATTCATAATCAGGTGTCTACAATTATTATTAAAAATCGACACGTACGTAATCCGAACAGTTCTTAATTTTCTGAGTAAGTCATTTGTCTAGGTATTCCTTTCTCAAACATGTGGACGCGCATGCGCGCTGACTCGCTGTATTGAAATGTTGCGTGCGTGATTTTTGATAGCGTTCGCTCTCTTGCTGTTTTGTGTGGGATTTTGTTCACTCATAAAACCTAAAGGACTAAATAAACAAAATCTCTCTCTCACTCATTTATTTGTTTAGCTTGTGTAATTTTTTTTTTTTTTGGTAATTCCAGGACATTTATCTGATTTTTAACATGCTATTCTTCTGAAAGCTGGTACTTGAAGTCAGTGTCCCATTTATGCTGCAACTTATAATTCATATGTGTATATATATATATATAAATATATATATATATATATATATATATATATATATATATATATATATATATATAGATTATATATATATATATATATATATATATATATATATATATATATATATATATATATATATATATTAGTATATATATATATGCATTTTATATACATGCATAACCACATAAATCTTTCCAGACATCTCCTAACAAACTCTCTCTCTCTCTCTCTCTCTCTCACACACGCACAAACTCCTCGTAAGTAGTGGTTCAGATAATGCAGGCTGCGCCCTTCAGGCCTACGAGTAGGACCCATGCTCTCCTTCATTTAGGAAAACAATGCCCTCCCAGGACACTGTGAATTGAGAGGCCCCGGCCGCTGGCCCACCTCCGACTGCAGTGCCATCATCATCATTCAGAACCGGGAGAGAGAGAGAGAGAGAGAGAGAGAGAGAGAGAGAGAGGAGAGAGAGAGAGAGAGAGAGAGAGAGAGGAGGACAGGAGCACTGACCTATCTAATGTGAATCCCATCAGCTGATGGGACCAGAGGAGAAGTGCCCTGAGCCGTCTCTCTCTTTTAGGTTGTTTATCTAGTTTGTAGCTCTATGTTAGTTTGTTAAAGTTTGTTAGCTCTATGTTAGTTTGTTAAAGTTTGTATGTTCGTTTGTTTGAGTCCGTGCACGTGTTTCAGTCCGCATGTTTGTGTGCACACACTATGAATGTCCGTCGCTCTCTCTGTGTGTGTTTATGTTATTAATTAAATCTCACATTTCATTTTTAATGTTTGAAAAGCAGTGGATATGTCATTTTGATTCTCTCGTTATTTCTTTAATATTCATAAGTATTATCTTTTCGTTACCGATTCTTTACATAATCTTGTTTTGATTTAGTAATTTATCATTATGAATATTCTTTACATATTCGTTTTTTGATTTATTAATTTACAATTACGAATATTTTCATTATATTTTCTTACCTCTTTGTATCAGCTTTCACAGGTGATGTTGCACTCTCTCTCTCTCTCTCTCTCTCTCTCTCTCTCTCTCTCTCTCTCTCGCTGCCAAAGTAAACGTGACTTCGTCATCCTACCCCCCTCCCCCTCCACCCCCCTCTTCCTCACGCAACACCCCCTCCCCTCTTCCACCCGAGACTCTTTACCTTCCTATCCAGCGGGTCGGGAAGGGAAGGGAAGGGACGGATGATAGAGGATGAGAATAGTGGGATAAGGGGGAAATCAGGACACGGGAGTGGGGAGGGGGATGAGAGAGAAGGGGTAAAGGGCAGGGGATGTGATATGATAGAATGGAAGAGTAGGGGGTTTGGGTGGGTGCATCATGAGTTGGGAATGGGAGGATGAGAAGGGGGAAGGGGGTTTGAGTATGACGGGAGGGGAAGGAGAAAAGGAGGGGGTTTGAGTATGATGGGAAGGGAAGAGGAATGGGTTTGAGTATGACGGGAGGGGGAGGGGTGGGAGGGGTTTGATTATATGGGGAGGAGGGGAAAGGAGGGGGTTAGAGTATGATGGAAGGGAAGGGGAGGGGGCTTGAGTATGACGGGAGGGGAAGGGGAGGGATAAGGGAGGGGATTTGGAGTATGACGGGAAGGGAAGGAAGGAGGGGTTTTGAGTATGAGGGGGGGGAGGGATAAGAGAGGGGATTTGACTATGACGGGAGAGGGAGGGGAAGGGAGTGGGTTTGAATATGATGGGAAGGGAAGGGGTTTGAGTATGACGGGAGGGGAAGGGGGATGGGGTTTGATTATGACGGGAGGAAGGGGGAAGGGAGGGGGTTTTAGGTATGACGGAAGGAGGGGGAGGGGTTTGAGGATGACGGGAGGGGAGGGGGAAGGGAGGGGGCTTTAGTATGACGGAAGGGGGAGGGGGAAGGGAGGGTTTGAGTATGACGGGAGGGGAGGGGATGGGGTCTCATATGACGAGGGGGGAGGGGAGGGATGGGGTTTGATAGAATAATATTGTTGGAGATGGGATAGGAATGTGGGAAAATGTAAGTTCTTATTTAGGGGGTGTGTATGGGGAGGGGTGTAAGAGGGAGGAAAAAGAATAAAGGTAGGGGGGA
>NC_089770.1:8881000-8883500 GCF_040412425.1 Macrobrachium rosenbergii | reverse complement strand
AATATTTAAATTGAAGCTATTCAAAGGTTTTATTACAGCATACATATGGTTCATTGTTTACCTTGAAGATGTTACGAAGATGTTGAAGGAATCATTATCCAGAGATTGCGGTTCGGCGTCCAAATGCGGAAGACTTGAAAAGAAAGGTCTCCTGAAGGAACCGCATCCCACAAGACCTTGCCGTGGCTTTAATTTGGGCTGGATTTCTTAGTTTTTGCACCTCTGCTCTTCTTCCTAATCTCCGTTCAACGTTCTTCCTCTTCTTTTGGTTTTCTGTAAAGAAAACTGTTGCCGGCTTTGTCTGTCCGTCCGCATTTTTCTGTCCGCCCTCAGATCTTAATGCTGAGGCTAGAGGGCTACAAATTGGTATGTTGATCATCCACCTGAATCATCAAACATACCAAATTGAACCGCATCCCAGTAGTTTTTATTTTTTAAGGTTAAAGTTAGCCATAATCGTGCTTCTGGCAACGATAAAGGAGGCCACCACCGGCCAGTGGTTGAAGTTTCTGGGTCGTGGCTTATACTTTTGCATCTTCTTCCACCGAAAGATACATCTATTTTCGGTGGCCTTGATTATACACGGTAACGGCTATACAGAAAACCCAATCGCGCCGAAGTCCGAAGAAACTTCGGCGCATTTTTTACTTGTTATTGGTAATTTGTACTTATCAAAGAGTTTTTTGTTTCCAGGCGAGGTTGTTCAGTCTTGGGAATACAGTGGAAATCTTGTCTTTATTATAACTGCAGATGGCAAAGCTTACGTTCATATGCGTCTGTGTTACTGGAAATCGTTTTTAGTATAATATATACATACGTACATTTACACATACACATATATATATATATATAGATATGTATGTATATATATGTTTGTATGCATACATACATTCATACACACACCCACACCCACATACAACACACATATACATATATATTTATGTGTATATACTGTATGTATGTATGAATGTATAACTTACAGATAAGTGATAGAAACTCCAGCTTTCGAGCAGATACGTGTACATACAGACATACATGGACATATATGCTAAGCAAAATAGTCATTCTGAATTTTTCTCAAATTTTGAAAAGTTGTAATTTATACTGTAGATGTCGTCAAAAGTAACAAACTAGAAATATTGAATTTCAAGCTATAATTTACGTCCATTATTAACAATAACCAAGCCATACACCTTTGCAGGGGTAGCTCGACTGATAAATAAGAGCAGATGTCATTGTTGGGTAAAGATTCATTTGATAAAGTGATAAAGAGAGATAAAATTTCTTTTAAAGGTCTTATCTACATGGGAGGTCCACCTACCTCGTGTATTGTATGTGTACTCGAGTTCTTGTGCGCACGCTCGTGTGTGTGTGTGTGTGTGTGTGTGTGTGTGTGTGTGTGCAAGGAATGGGAGGTGTATACATTAAAGGATGAATGTATGAATGTGGTTGTAATTTCTCCTATTTTCTTCTTTGGAGCTACCCCTTATAAGGGTGGTCACGTAGCGGGGTAATGCTGTCAGGGCATCTCATGCGGTGCACTGCAGGCGTAACTTGAGGTTCTTTGCAGCGTCCCTTCGGCTCCTAGCTGCAGCCCTTTTCACACCTTTTACTTTACCTGCGTTCATATTATCTTTCTTCCATCTGACTTTCCGCTCTCTCCTAACAATTGATTCATAGTGCAACTGTGAGGGTTTCCTCTGCTACACCTTCCAAACCTTTTTACTGTCAATTTCCGTTTCAGCGCGTAATGACCTCGTGCGCCACAGCGCTTGGCTTTTGGCCAGAATTCTACATTCTGTTCTATTCTTATTAGGGGGATACCCCGTTGGACGAATCGGTCCAAATCTATTTTTATTAAGAAATTATAAGAAGGATAAATAGAGGCATAATGATTGGCCTACATCCTAACGTGAAAAATGGAGATTACAAGTTTCACGGAAACACGGAGGATACTATGAAGTTCCAGATTCTAGAGGTGGATGGAGTAAAGAACTGATCTGTTTGGTTGACGCGTGAGTTCACAGTGTTGTCATTTGACAGCTGATGAAGAAAACGCGGTGAACATTCAGAAAGCTTCCAAACTGGTTATGGAGAAGTCACCGAAGGTGGATCTCATAAACAGTTGAGGCAAGACCCGTAGTTCGATTCCTGGGGCACGGCGCCCCCCCCCCCCGCCCCCACCTACACACCCACCGCCGCCGTCACCAGTCAGTCCAGTGTCGGATGGGGTCAAGATACAGGGCTAACAACCCCAGCAAATTACATTAACAACCCCAGCAAATTACATAAGTAGTCTACAACACAATGGCTGTTCTTTGACAAATGGTTAGAATTGATTATTATTTTTTGTGTGTATTATTATGAGTTCAGGTTCTATAGCAGCAGGATTTACATGTTTTATTGTTTAACACATGACAAGGTTCTTTTTGTCTTGTATCCTCTGTAAATTCAAGTTTCACATGGAGTCATGGTCCCCGCAACTTCATATTTCATCGCC
>NC_089770.1:8871000-8876000 GCF_040412425.1 Macrobrachium rosenbergii | reverse complement strand
CACCTCAAGCATATGAGAGAGAGAGAGAGAGAGAGAGAGAGAGAGAGAGATATTCCAAACATTGAGAGCATGCGAGAGAGAGAGAGAGAGAGAGAGAGAGAGAGAGAGGGAAGAGAGGGAACCAATAAGTAATTTAATGCCTTTATCCTTCGCCCATTTGTTTTCATCACTCGACATCTATTATTCATTGTCATCACTTCAAGCTAATTCCTCCCGGATCAATTCTCGCCGTTTAACTGTGAATTATTGCCCTCTCTTTTCTGCTGACCTTTTGCTTCCGGTCTCCGTTGCGAACAGAAGAACGTTCATGGGTTCAGCCGGCGATGGATGGTGGAAGTTTCGCGGGAACACACACGCACGCACACACACACACACATACATACATACATACATACATACATACATACAGCTACAAATGTCTTCTAATATTCAGTTCGTTCTGCCTCGAATTATATATATATATATATATATATATATATATATATATATATATATATATATATATATATATATATATATATATATATATATATATATATCAATTCTCTACGCGTGACATTTTGTTTATATGCACGAACATCACGCCACATATATCGTTTAATATCCAGTTCCCCATACCTTGCAGATAACTTACACCCTAGGGGAATTATAACTGATAGGTGCTTCGTCCCCGGCAGGACTCGAACCGATGCCTGGTTTAAAAACGACGATATGTATATGTATGTATGATGCAAAAATCTGCACGGGATTCTTGCTATCTGTCATTCAAAGTTATATCTGTCAGTCTCTTCCTTATTGAAAACCGCTTTGGGAAGTACTTTCTTCATCTCCTCTTGTATAAACTCTCCCATACTAATCTCTCTCTCTCTCTCTCTCTCTCTCTCTCTCTCTCTCTCTCTCTCTCTCCGCTTTCTTGTATGGGGAAGATCTTTCCTACTGTGAGTTCTATAAACAGAAACGCTGTGATTAACGGATTAATTAGTGGACGGTAGATACATTAGGGTCGAGAAACCTGGCGTTTTTTTATCTGTTGTTTTTTTACTTTATTTCTGATTTCAGTGTTTGCTTTTTCTTTGCCCTTCGTCAGGTTATTATTATTATTATTATTATTATTATTATTATTATTATTATTATTATTATTATTATTATTATTATTATTATTATTCCGTCGATTGCTTTATATTTTTTCCGCCATCATGGTCTTCCTAATGTCTTCAATTCTTTATATCGATTTTGAGTCTTCCTTTTATTATTATTATTATTATTATTATTATTATTATTATTATTATTATTATTATTATTATTATTATTATTATCCAGTTGCGCATTTCTGTTCGTCCCCTTAGTGGCGATGTTTTTTTTAAAATAAAATATTATTATCATTAAAATAGTCTCGTGGCAGATTTAGGATACCCTCTCTCATTTTCCTGTGAAGACCCTCCCCTCACCCCTCTCCTCACCCCCTCCCCTCACCCTTCTCACCCCTCCCCTCGTCTATCACTGGGTTCTCACCAACCTGTTGCTCCAGGCTGGAGTCTGCTGGAGTCTACCTCATTGGGTCGGAGGATATATGGGGCTTGGGGTGGGTCTCAGCCTGCCCCCTACCCCCTACAGGTCCTCTGGGAAGGGGGTGAGCGTGAGGAGACAGGTAGGAGAGGGGAAATGGGAGGAGCCAAGGGGAAAAAGAGATGGGGAGAAAGGACGAAGTTTAGTGGGCTCAAATTAGACCCACTGGTATTGATTATTAATGGCAAGAGAGGGAAAAAGTCATTCATTTGGAACGAGGTAAAAGCTCATGGGTGGAGAGAGAGAGAGAGAGAGAGAGAGAGAGAGAGAGAGAGATTCTGTTTGTCATCTTTGTGTAACTGTAACTAGAAAGAGACGTTTTCAAAAGAGAGAGAGAGAGATTTCGTATCTCATGTTTGTGTAACTGTAATTAGAAATATTAAATCGTCTGAAAATTATGAAACGTTTTTACAATGTAGGTTTGTGACTTTGGAGAAGAGAGAGAGAGAGAGAGAGAGAGAGAGAGAGAGAGAGACTCAATTGATTGGGCGGAGTATGAATTGCGATCGAACTCCAAAGTAGAGGTGAATCGTTATCCCACCCACGATAGCTACACGCACAGAAGCAAGTAGATAAAGAGAGAGAGAGAGAGAGAGAGAGAGAGAGAGAGAGAGAGAGAGAGAGAGAGAGAGAGCATTTGATTCGGCGATTTCCCCCCCATCAGCTCGCCCGCTGATTGTTATTGTAGCCTTTGACTTCCACCCATCGTTTGCACAACAATTGTCAATACGGGCCTTCTTCACCTTTTTCCATTTTTTCTTTTTGTCCTTGCGGGGACGATAAAAAAAAATGGAGTTTCTCTCTCTCTCTGTCTCTCACTCTCTCGCTCATTGTGTACTGGTCGTGGTTCAGACAAAAACCATTTCTTTTTTTAGTCTTTAGTAAGAGAATAAAAATGGGTGTC
Source organism: Macrobrachium rosenbergii (assembly GCF_040412425.1). Classification (NCBI taxonomy): domain Eukaryota; kingdom Metazoa; phylum Arthropoda; class Malacostraca; order Decapoda; family Palaemonidae; genus Macrobrachium; species Macrobrachium rosenbergii. The sequence continues at coordinate 8,873,530 of NC_089770.1, read as the reverse complement.
TTGTTGCTTTTTGTGCAGGTAGATTCACCTGGGCTGAGTTCGACACTGCCTTATGCTCAGCAGTGGCATTCGTTGTCAAAACAACCTGTTGCACAGTCGAGAAAAGGCTCTCTCTCTCTCTCTCTCTCTCTCTCTCTCTCTCTCTCTCTCTCTCTGTGTGTGTGTGTGTGTAGATACTACAGTTGAGATAAGACTTCACCTGTGTTTCTGAGTTCGTTGATACTCTTTGCTCAACTGTGGCCCAGTAGTCATTGCATTATTACGACCAGTGACACTGATTGAATAAGCTCTCTCTCTCTCTCACACACACACACACACACACACACACACACACACACACACACACACACAGTTGAGATAAGGCTTCACCTGTGCACAGAATTCGTTAATATTTTGCTCAACTATGGCCTGAATAACTCTCTCTCTCTCTCTCTCTCTCTCTCTCTCTCTCTCTCACACACACACACACACACACACAAACACACACACACACACACACACAGTTGAGATAAGGCTTCACCTGTGCTGCAGAGTTCGTTAATATTTTGCTCAACTATGGCCTGAATAACTCTCTCTCTGTAGATGAGGCTCAGCCTCTACTTTTGAGTCTCTCTCTCTCTCTCTCTCTCTCTCTCTCTCTCTCTCTCTCTCTCTCTCTCTCTCTCTCTCTCCTAAAGAGTTTTAGATAGTGAAAAATTGTCGCTTCATGAATAAACGATCCATGATCTCCTCTCAGCCCTCTAGACATCTCACCCATCTAACTCCCAACGTAGGGGATTTGGGTGATAGATTTGCCAGCGGGTAGATCGGGCCGCAGAGAGGATAGGGAGTCATTTTGAGGAAGTGAAGGGAATGAGTGGGGAATAGGGGGAATGATGTTGAAGTGGTGGGAATGGTGGAATAATGTTGAAGCGGTGGGAATGGGGGGAATTATTTTGAAGCGGTGGGAATGGGAGGAATACTGTTGAAGCGGTGGGAGTAGGGAATCATGCTGAAGCGGTGGGAAAGTGGGAATAATGTTGAAGCGGCGGGAATGGGGGTGAATTATTTTGAAGCAGTGGGAATGGGGGAACACTGTTGAAGCTCGGGAAGAAGGGAATAATGCTGAAGCGGTGAGAATGAGGGAATAATGCTGAAGCTGTGGGAAAGTGGGAATAATGTTGAAGCGGTGGGAATGGGGGGAATTATTTTGAAGCAGTGGAAATGGGGGAATAATGCTGAACCGGTGGGAATGGGGGGATAATGTTGAAGCGGTGGGAATAGGGGAATAATGTTGAAGTTGTGGGAATGTGGGAACAATATTGAAGCGATGGGAATGGGGAATAATGTTGAAGTGTTAGGAACAGGGGAATAATGTTGAAGTGTTGGAATGTGGGAACACTATTGAAGCGATGGGAATGGGGGAATAATGCTGAAGTGGTAGGAATAGGGGAATAATGTTGAGGCTGTGGGAAAGTGGGAATTAATTTGAAGCAGTGGGAATGGGGGAATTAATTTGAAGCAGTGGGAATGGGGGAATACTGTTGGAGCGGTGGGAATGGGCGAATAATGTTGAAGTGGTAGGAATAGGGGAATAATGTTGAAGTTGTGGGAATGTGGGAACAATATTGAAGCGATGGGAGTGGGGGAATATTGTGGATGCTGGGTGGGCCAGGGGGACACTACTGTTGAAGCGTTGGGAATGGGGGAATAATGTAGAGAATGCGGTGTGAATTAAGATTTAATGATGGGGGCTCGGGGTTAATCGAAGAATAATGAGGATAGGGCGGGCTAATGTTGAAGTGGTATAGAAAATAGAGAGAGAGAGAGAGAGAGAGAGAGAGAGAGAGAGAGAGAGAGAGAGAGAGAGAGAGAGAGAGAGAGAGAGAGAGAGGTATGATTCAGTGGAAGTAAAAGAGAGCTATGATTCAGGACATGTTAGAAAGGTTAGAGAGGTATGATGTAGACGAAGCAGAAGTGCGGATGTGTGAAGTATGATGTAGGGGAAATAGAGAGAGAGAGAGAGAGAGAGAGAGAGAGAGAGAGAGAGAGAGAGAGAGAGAGGAGGTATGAAATAGGGGAGGTAGATTGGTGAGACTGAAAGGCGTGATTTAGGATAAGCAGACAGGTGAGACTGAGAAGCATGATTACGGAGAATTTGAAGGTTGAGAATGACGGAGGGGTATGATCTGTGGTAAGCAGGAAGGTGAGACCTAGAGGTATGAATTAGGGGAATCAGAAAGGTAAGATTAAAAGAAGTAAGATTTAGGGGAAGTAGATGGGTGTGGGGGTTAGATATAAATAAGCACTAATTCATGGGGTGTTATGTGGGTAAAGCAGAAGGGTGTACGGAAATAGTGTGGTGAGTAATTGTTTTGTTGGTAAATGTGTGTGTGTGTGTGTGAGAGAGTGTGTGTGTGTGAAGAGAGAGAGAGAGAGAGAGAGAGAGAGGAAGAGGAAGAGAGGAGAGTATAGAGAATGACGTGGAATCTGTTACATGTTGAAATTCCCCTTGAGGAAACGGGTAGGAGGAGTGATGGAGGGGAAACTA
>NC_089770.1:8828500-8866000 GCF_040412425.1 Macrobrachium rosenbergii | reverse complement strand
AAAAGTGACAAGTTGCAACCTGCTCTAGCATTCGGAAGGAAAAATTGACAAGCTGCAAAGTAGGAATCGATGTAAATCGCATTCAGTCTGTGGAAGGTTGGAAGCGGCTTCAGCAAGTTGCAGATAGGATCTGAAGGAGAAGGATATACGGAAGATCCTTCTGTTCCTCGACCTCCGCCATGTTCTACGTTGACCTCGGCAAAGGATCTGCTGCAGGAGAGGAAGAGGACGACGAGGATGATGCCACCCTCAAGGAGGACACCACGCCCACGCCCACCCAGGGTAGCAGAAGGTCAGTTCTTTGTAGAGCGTTTGCTTCCAAGTCGCGTGGGTGGTAGACTTTGTGGTTTGGGTATTACGTGGGAGGTTGGCGTTAATTATTATTATTATTATTATTATTATTATTATTATTATTATTATTTATTATTATTGAGAAGAATATGGCGTTCAATAGGAAGAAGTAAGAGGAGGTAAAGGAAATACAAAAGAGGAAATCTCACTTATTAAATAAGAAAAAGTAAATTAATAAATAGATAAAAAGATTCCATACTGAAGTAATTTGGTAAGAGGCTGCCAACTTATAGCCTGTGGGCCCTAAAATAACATTATTTTTTTTAACGCTCATTAAATAAGAAAAAATAAATTAATAAATTAACAAATAGATAAAAAGATTCCATACTGAAGTAATTTGGTAAGAGGCTGCCAACTTATAGCCTGTGGGCCCTAAAATAACATTATTTTTTTAACGCTCGAAAGTAGAATGCTGTAGGTATAAAGGCGATTGTTGGCATATATATATGAATAAAAAATGGCCTTAGGAAATTGTTGTTTTATAAAGTCGAATGTTTGTTAGCAAGAGATTACTGATGTAGAGCCCATACGAAATGAGAAATTGGTGTGTGTGGGCCGGGTGTAGACTGAAGCAGGTTAGATAATGACTTATATAGATGGAAAATATGCCCAAAGAAAGTTATTTATATGATATCTTTGAAACCCAACATTTGCGTAACTCACTGAAAGAAATATTGTGTAACTTCTTTGAGATTTCTGGCGTAACAATAAGATTTGTTGATTTTATATCAGAGATATTATTGGTGTAACGCAAATTATATTGTTAATATGATTGATTATATATATATATATATATATATATATATATATATATATATATATATATATATATATATATATATATATATATATATATATATATATATATATATATATATATATATATATATATATATATATATATATATATATATAAGAGAGAGAGAGAGAGAGAGAGAGAGAGATAGAGAGAGAGAGAGAGAGAGAGAGAGAGAGAGAGATTTGGTGTCTTTTCACTCCCACAAACAATAACAATTGCTTCCCATTTTTGTTACTTTGTATGTATCTTATACTTGTTACTAAGAGAGAGAGAGAGACAGAGAAGAAGAAAATGTTTCCTGCTCATTTGTCGAATAGAGAGAGAGAGAGAGAGAGAGAGAGAGAGAGAGAGAGAGAGAGAGAGAGAGAGAGAGAGAAATGTTTTCATCTCTAAATATTAACATACTTGCCTGGTTTAGTATCCAGTCGTCGAGAGAGAGAGAGAGAGAGAGAGAGAGAGAGAGAGAGAGAGAGAGAGAGAGAGAGAGAGAGAGAGAGATGCTGAAGTGAAGGTCTTCGAATAAATAAACATTTGAGAGCATAGAGAGTGGAGCTGAAATCTAGATAAACAAACACGAGTATAGAGATGCCAGTAGGTTAAATATAAACAAAAAATCTTTCAAAAACAAATCAGGAAATCATATGACACTTAGAAATTCAGAAATAGTAATACTTTGATTAAATTTCATAGTGCGTGTAAATCTCACTTGGCAAAGAAACAAAAGAGAAAAATGTAAAAATAATTTTTATTCTACTCATAAGACAAAAATTTGGGATTATTTAGAGTATGAAGGAAGGACCAGTAATTGTAAAAAGGGTTGACGTTTGTTTATGAAGCTTCTGTGAAGTTTTTTTTTTACCAATATGAGAATTTGTGTCAGTAACTGTTTTCATGTTTTCCTCATAACCCATTCATTCTAGAAAGACGCTTGTTTATGGTGAAAGAAGGGAGAAGGTGAATTCACTCTACTATTTTGAGATTAGACATTGATTTAGACGTTTATATCACGAATAGAGCTAAAATTTTAAAAGCCTGTTATGCGAATTATCCCCGAACTTCAGGAAGCCATCAACTCGAATAAAACTCAAAAGTAATGAGCCATTTATTGGAATTATCTTCAGATTTCTTAAAGCCTTAATTCGAATGAAACTCGGACTTAATGAGCTTTATATTGTAATTTTGTATCAGATATCTAAGCCTTAACTTGAGTAAAACTCCGCTTTAAGGCATTTACGGTTGTCTTAGAACTCAAGTTTCATAAAAAAAATTGATTAGAACTGAAACTTCAATCTCTTTCAACTCGACAGACTAAAACTTCAGAGCAGAACTCGATTAAAACTGCAAATTTCAGATGATCAAAACTCGACTAGGATTCACATTTCAGGGAACTGAAACTCCATCTGAACAATTACAGTAACGAGGGTCGAGTTGCGGTGGCGGTAATACGCGAGGTCTTTAGAATTTCGTAATACGTCGCTGGCAATGAGCGAATTAGTTATTCGTTATGCTAATTACGCTTAATAACAGTGACGCGGAATGACACTGGCGTATTATCGGTTCTCGCGCTGTTGCCAATATCGTTGGGTTTCCTGGATTATACTCATGATTCTGTGAGGCTATTGATAGACGTGCCTCTCTCTCTCTCTCTCTCTCTCTCTCTCTCTCTCTCTCTCTCTCTCTCTCTCTCTCACTCTCCGTGCTTGCTTTTGCAAGATAAGCTGACACAAACGCTCACGTGTCGTCTTATGTAAGCTTAAGCCGATTGCCTCTGCTAATCTCAAAGTAAAATCGATTGGTGATGGTGGAATTTTTTATTAGACCAAAAACATCAATAACGGTAATAACAATAATAGCTAAAGCACTAGGCAGGAGAGAGCATACCTCCGCCGTCAGTAGAGGCACATTTTTTTATAAGTTCCAGTTATATGTGGGTAACTAATATAATATCGATGTCTCGACCCTCGACCCTTAAAGGTCAAACAGGTTATATCTGTTTATTATTGAATTATGTTTCGGTGCACCTGTACCGAAAAGATGCTACTAATAACGGAACTGGTTGTGGTGATTTTGTATCAGCGACAATACTTACGATGTGTGAAATGTTGTAAAGGGTCCACAATAATATAATTGTTAAAGGCTCTCGTAAAATTTGTAAAAGCTTTCGAACCCTTCTATAGGCTCATTTTCATTTTCATTTTTTTTGACTGAAGATGAACCCAGAGAAGGGTTCGAAAGATTTAACAATGATATTAGTGTGAACCTTTAAACATTTATGAAATCTCGTGATAAAGTGTTTTTCTCCCAACGATGTGTGAAATGTTACTCCTGCCTCCGTAAGCTGTCATCTTTTAAATCTTCTCCACTTCTTTTCTTCTTGTTTTTAATGTCTTCCTTCTTCTTTTTGTTATTCTTACTCCTTTTTTTCCCCTTTCCCCAAACCGAGGCATTCCGAAGTGTTTAATATATTCTGACATTGTTTGTGCTTCAGAGATAATACTTCCTATCGACACATGCGGATGGGATCGGTCTATTTAGTGTCCTGACATGAACAGTTAATACCCGAGATTAGTCAAAGTTCAAAGGATATCCTGTTCTGACTGGAGAGAGAGAGAGAGAGAGAATATAATTGTAGGTTTGTTTGTTTGTTCATCTGTTGAAACTACAGACTATGTATATACATGTGTGTGTATGTATATATATATATATATATATATATATATATATATATATATATATATATATATATATATATATATATATATATATATATACATACAACGAACATGGTATCTGAATGGTTTGTGTTTAACTGTAATTTAAAAATATTTGTTCCTATATATGTATTTACGATATATATATTTATATATATACATATATGTATTATATATATATATATATATATATATATATATATATATATGGATATTTGTGTTTTTATTTATGTATGCATGTATTTTCAGTATGTATTCACGTATAGTACTTGCATGTATTTCGTATATATCATACAGTAATGTACAGTACTTTCATTCCTTCTCGCAATGAAACGATAAAAGAATGATTTCTTATATATTGCTATTCGTTTGTCAACCTGCCAAAGGCAAGACGAGAAAAACCCTTATTCATTTTCATCGTCGCCCGTGTACTCCTCTCCACCTCCGTCTCTTTTACCTGTCTGCCCCTCGTGCCATCCCTGGCTTGTAAGATTAGAACCGGCAGCCGCAGGGTCTCTTCCCCAACTCCGAATCGAGCCCCACAGACTTACCCTAAAGGTTTATTCAAATGCGAAATGAAACCCACAGACTTATCATAAGGTGTCATAAAAAGGGGAGGAGAATATATGTCAATCACGGTGAATAATCTTTTGAATAATCCCCCGTCGACGTATTCAGGCGGTGCATAAACACCTCGCTCCCGGTGTCACCGTCTCTTTCCCTTTCCTTCCTTCCCCCCTCCCTCCACCCCCTTCCTCTCCTCCTCAGAACATCTAAAAAGGGGAAAATATTCTATAATCGATAGTGGCAAATAAGTTACATTCTCTCGCCCCGCAGAATGCATCAAGAAGGGGGTCTTTTGTGTCAGGGTTCTCTCTCTCTCTCTCTCTCTCTCTCTCTCTCTCTCTCCGTCTGTCTGTCGGTGTGTGTGTGTGTGTCTCTCTCTCGCTGGGTACACTCATCTCGAGGGTCTGAATTGAGAGGGGGCCGGGGTGAGAGGTGTGAGAGGGAGAGGAAGGGAGGTGGAGGGGTGAGAGAGGGAGAATGACGCAAGCGAAAGTGGATTGGCAAGATAGATTGCTCGTGATCTCTCTCTCTCTCTCTCTCTCTCTCTCTCTCTCTCTCTCTCTGCCCGAGAAGCGAAACCACAAGAGATTTGCGTGTCGTGGAATTCCATTCATTTAGCAACCAGTAGAAGGAGCCGCGAAATAGGCTGTTCCTTATTATTAAATTGTGATAATACTATTATCTGGTCCAGTGATTTATTTTTGTAATAACGTCAAATAAGTATATTTGTTTGACTGTCTCAAATGGATTTCGGTAATATGTAGCGTAGGAGTTCCAATTAGTTACTGTGTCAAATCAATTTTTGCAGATGTTCGGTGTGTCAAAGGGGTGTCTTGCTGCTGACTGGGTCATATAACTTCATTGTGGCGATTGTTCCGATTGATTCGATCGTATTGTTGTCTGGACTGTCCATGCTATTTCTTTATATTTCATTAAATCAGCCCTTTTTATTTGATGAAGTCGATTATTTTCAGGATTCTACGAAATGCAGATATTTGTTATGGTTGGAATTTTCATTATTTTGGTTAATTTCTCATGTAAAAATGATTGTAATACAAGAGATGGTCGAGACGCAATAAAGTTTTTATTTTTCCCTCTTCAGGAAGTCCAGATGCATGTCAATGAGGGTCAAATGTTGTCAGAAGGGCTTTTAGTAACTCAAAGATGTTTTGTTATTGTTAGTAATTGTAAGTCTTGGGTTGAACAGCTAGATTTCGCTTAATATTAACAAGATTGTTACTCAGAGTATTTCAGTTTAAAAATAAATCCTGGAAGTCTATGTATTAGCCTTATCTATACAGTGCATATTTGGTGTTTATTTCCTCCGTACGGTAATTCAGTAAGCTCTTCATTCATTGACTTTTCCAAAAAAATAACGATAAGGGACCAATGAAGGTGAACGTATTCAAACCGATTTTTGTTTCTCTGACAAGAGCGTGATATTCTTGCCTTTGCACAACTTCTCATTATTGACAAATGTGTGCGAAGAGGGAGGAGTAGAACGCTCGAGAGAGAGAGAGAGAGAGAGAGAGAGAGAGAATCACGAGGGTATCACTTAGACTTGCAGATAGAGAGAGAGAGAGAGAGAGAGAGGAACTGAATCTCGGATATAACGACATGACAAACCTGGTAAGTGTGTATGTGTGTGTGTGTGTGAGAGAGAGAGAGAGAGAGAGAGAGTGAATCACGAGGGTAGCACTTGGACTTGCAGAGAGAGAGAGAGACAGGAACTGAATTACTGGTATAGCTACATGATAAACCTGAGAGAGAGAGAGAGAGAGAGAGAGAGGTCGATATTCGACTGACGATGTGAGAAAAAAATGAAAGATGGGTGGGGCTGGGGTAGGTAAGACGCGGAGAGACGCCGCATTTTTTGATCGCGCAAGAGATGTACGAGATCACGCCTCCTCCACCGCACTTTTGAAACGAGCGCTGATGGACACTGGGGCCAAGTGACCCTGGAATAAGTGGGTGCGAGTCTTCGGGGGAGGCGGAGTGCCACTAGATAAGGCGTGGGAACCGAGAGTTTTTGAAGACTTGGTGCGGACGAGGAAGGGTTTTGAGGAGTAGTGGAAGATTGCTTGGGAGAAGGGTGCATTTGATGTCAATTTTAAAAGTTTAGTCATTAGGGGTTTTTGAGTTCTTCATCTGTGTCAGTAGATAAAGATTGCGGAATCGAGATATTCAGTTTCGGAAGAAAGGTGCATTACTGTATTATTAGAATTTAAACCATCTGGGTATTTTGGAGTCTACATCTAATTAGACAAAGTATGATAAGAATGATATCACGGAATCGAAATTAACTTTGCCCATTTGAGGCCATCAGCTATGAGAGAGAAAGACATTGGACAAAAGTGATGAAGGTAGGACTGATTGCCAGGGTTAAAAACGATTTTTGTGTCATCTCAAAAGACGAGCTATCACACCCTCTTGTCTGCTTGCAAATTTCTTTCCAGTTCGGGAATTTTGTCTGTGTGATGCTGTCAGCACTGGGCGAGAAAGTGTAAAAGAAAGCTGATGAAAGTTAGGCTGATGGATATGGATGAAAGTGAATTGTTATCTTGATAAAAGATTAGCTATCAGTGCTGATGAGCTTTTTCAGATGCAGTATTTCAAGTAGATATGATTAGGAGGAACAGAATAGGGAGCTTTGTATCAAATGCAGAATTTTGCCAATGTATTCAAACTAGTTAGAAAAAAGTTAATATGGAAAGCTGTATTTGAAAGAGGGGATTTAGGAACTAAATTTAGCTCTACGTCTGCTTTTTATTATAATATTGATTTTTATACCTTAATTTTCCCACATTTTCTGCTTTTGCGATTGACGTTTTATTGTTTATTGTTAGTCGACTGTGGTGCGTAGCAGTTGAGGGAAATAATGATAAGAGAAAAATGAGACAACAGACGTGAGTGATCGGTGCTCCGTCAAAATGTAGGTCATCGTAATTGAAAAACCGAGTGACCTTGATCAGATAATCCCCATCCCACCTGGGAGAAGCCATTTGTTAGATCTCTCTCTCTCTCTCTCTCTCTCGTTTTTTCTCGTCAGTTCTGTTTTTCACAGGATCTCTTATTTTTCTTTCTTTGTCAGTTTCTCTCTCTCTCTCTCTCCTCTCTCTCGTTTTTTCTTGTCAGTTCTGTATTTCACTGCAGGAGCTCTTATTTTCCTTCTTTGTCAACTTCTCTCTCTCTCTCTCTCTCTCTCTCTCTCTCTCTCTCTCTCTCTCTCTCTCTCTCTCTCTCTCTCTCTCTCTCTCTCTCATCTTATTTCTCCATGTTCTTTCATTCTGTTTCTGTTTAAGCTGAGGAGGGTCGTTTTGGTAAAATTATTGATGGCCAATCTCTTGAAGTTGAAGTTTGCGTCTGTGAATTTACTTCCCCATGTACCATTACCTCAGTTTCTAACTTTATTATTATTATTATTATTATTATTATTATTATTATTATTATTATTATTATTATTATTATTATTATTATTATAAGCGTTTTAACGTCAGATTTTCCCGTGATGAGTTAGTTAAATAAAATATAAGTTTTGTTCAATCACCTCTGTCCTTTGCTCTGTCCGCTTGAACTCCGATCAGGTCGTTCTTCCCCTGTCCCGTTTTCTATGATTTCCTGGGTGACCAAATAACTGTTCCTCACCCCTTCTCATTACATGTCCAGACCATCAGTCGTCATTTAAAATTTTGTTCTTACAGTTTTCTTTTCTAACATTTTTTATCTCATTCATCTGTCTAATTTCTTGCTTGTTGCTTTATTCACATACTAGTATTCTGATCTGTGAACACTAGCATAATATTACAGATAATTCAAGTGGAATGTTTCAAGAAAGTTCGAACGGGGAAAAGTGGAAGAAAAGTCTGAGGTCAGTAATGGCTGTTTATCGAATTTAGTTCGGTCGATGGGGAAAATATGGATTCACTGTGTTGGATTATTTAGGAAGCCTGTAATTATTGGAGGAAAGTTTTAGTGAACGATTTTGATAAAAGATTTTGTAGTATCTTTTTGTTCAAGTGATTTATAGCAAGACCATATATATAGTAAAACCGTATGACATTTTTGAAGCAGTCATGACAGAGAATAAGTAGTTACTTTCAAGTTATTTATATTTATAGTCATATTTGTAAGGTCCAGTTTACGAATTTTAAAAGCCTTTATGAAAAAAGGTAAAAAAAAAAAAAAACTAAAGTTACTCATGTCTACACGACCATAGTTTTTGTCCCGCCAGTTTACATTAAGCAATCAGTCAACCGGTCTCTTTCCATCGTCGCATAGTGGAGGAAGAAAAATATGCAAATAAATGAAAATAGAAAATCTAAAAAAAATAAGATTTCGAGAGTATGCTCAAGGGAAAAGAAAGAGCAATACAAGACTGGTTTGGAGTCAAATGAGCCATTTAGATTTCGAGAGATTTAATACACCTAATGGCTTCTTAAGGAAATGAGGGGGGAGGGGGGAATGGCTGGGACGGGGGTTGGGGGTTGGGGGACTCACAAGATTCGGTCTCCTGCATAAGCAATCGCGTTTTTTTTTTTAATACACTGTATCGATTTCGGGCGAAGTATTCTAAAAGGGGCGGTTCTCTCTCTCTCTCTCTCTCTCTCTCTCTCTCTCTCTCTCTCTCTTCACTCAAATCATTTCCACGTTTGTCCAAGTCTCTTTTCCTATCGTTTTCCTTTCTGCTTTTCCAGTTCCAGATTTCTCTCTCTCTCTCTCTCTCTCTCTCTCTCTCTCTCTCTCTCTCTCTCTCCTTTTCAGTGAAGTCATTTCCACGTTTGCCCAGATTTCTCTTACTGTCCTTTTTTCTTTTTTCTCTCTCCCACATCTCTCTCTCTCTCTCTCTCTCTCTCTCTCTCTCTCTCTCTCTCTCTCTCTCTCTCTCTCTCTCTCTCTCTTTCCAGTCAAGTCATGTCCACGTTTACCCAGATTTCTCTTCCTATCGTTTTTCTTTATCCTTTTCGGTTCCACATTCTCTCTCTCTCTCTCTCTCTCTCTCTCTCTCTCTCTCTCTCTCTCTCTCTCTCTCTCTCTCTCTCTCTCTCTTTGGGAACAGCATGATATCAAGCAGTTTTTTTTTAGTGCCTTTTAAATTTTTTCAACCTCTCAACGTCATACCTTCAGTCAATATCAGCTTCTTCAAATCTAGGACAAATTGGCTTTAAATGAGGTCCTGGCTTTTATTTGAAGCATTGCCTTTTGAATTTGCTGTTGTAAATGCATTATATCTTTCTGTATTGTCTCTGTTCACCGTGAAATTTATGCTGTTTTGATGATGTTTGTATCTGGCGGTACTGTTGTTTGTATTTAAGCGCATTTTAAGTTTTCTTGCATTCTCATCTATTTGTTAATGTATTAATCTATTCTTTTTTAATAAGTGAGACCTCTACTTTTTGTATTTCCCTTTACCTCCTCTTACTTCTTCCAATGAACACCTTAATATTCTTTGGAGGCTTGAATTTCAAGTCAGTGGCCCCTTTGGTGGGCTTGTTCCATATGAATAGGGTTCATCTTCTGAGTAATAATAATAATAATAATAATAATAATGATAATAATAATAAATAATAATAATTATTATTATTATTATTATTATTATCATTATTATTATTATTATTATTATTATTATTATAAGGATAATAATAATCTAATCGATCAGTATTCGAGTAAGATTGTCTCTTAAACTTGCCCAGTCTCCATTGGGACTGATCATTTTCGACCTGATTATAATTACTCATATGACCCTGCTCGGGCCTACCCCTTCGTCCAGTTAGTCGTGAACTAGTACTCTTCGAGGTCATCTCCCAGGGGCGTGACCTAGGTCATCCGTATACCCGTGATAGAGGTTCCTGTAAATTTTTGTTACTCCCGACGTCGGTATGGTGTCAAATCTTACTTTTCCCCGTAAGGGGTAGGTGCCGTCAGTGCACCTCATGCGGTGCGTTGTAGGCATTACTTTCCCACACTTTCCCTTTCTGATAAGCCTTTCCTCCTCTAAACTATCTTCGTTTCTTTCACGCCCCGTGCCTGTTATCTCCTGGTTATCCTATAATCCTTCTTTTTTTTCCCTGGTTATCCTCAAATCCTTCGTTTTCTCCTGGTTATCCTCAAATCCTTCGTTTTCTCCTGGTTATCCTAATAATCCTTCATTTTCTCTTGGTTATCCTATAATCCTTAATTTTCTCCTGGTTATCCTAAATCCTTCCTTTTTCTCTTGGAGATCCTTAAATCCTTCGTTTTCTTCTGGTTATCCTAAAATCCTTCATTTTCTCCTGGTTATCTTGAAATCCTTCGTTTTCCCCTGGTTATCCTAAAATCCTTAGTTTTCTCCCGGTTATCCTAAAATCCTTAATTTTCTCCTGGTTATCTTAAAATCCTTAATTTTCTCTTGGTTATACCAAAATCCTTCATTTTCTCCTGGTTATCCCAAAATCCTTCATTTTCTCCTGGTTATCCCAGAATCCTTCATTTTCTCCTGGTTATCCCAAAATCCATCATTTTCTCCTGGTTATCCCAAAACCCTTCTTTCTCTCCTGGTTATTCCAAAATCCTTCTTTTTCTCCTGGTTATCCCAAAATCCTTCTTTCTCTCCTGGTTATCCCAAAATCCTTCATTTTCTCCTGGTTATCCCAAAACCCTTCTTTCTCTCCTGGTTATCCCAAAATCCTTCTTTTTCTCCTGGTTATCCCAAAATCCTTCTTTTTTTCCAAAACCTCACATCTGCTTGTCCTTGGCTTGTGACCTTTTCCATCCCCCGCTGATTGTTCTGGGCTGATCATCTCCTGCGCTTTCCGGAGAATCCTTCCTGTCCTTTCCTGCGCATCCTACGTCATTCCACTCCGACGTGTCGTTTTGAAACGATCTCCCGACAGATTTGTCCTGGAGAAAATCGGAAACCTCACCTGCTTTTTTCATGATTGTTATTGTATTCGATTCTCTCTCTTTTTCCACGATTGTTACAGTATTTGATTCTCTCTCTCTCTCTCTCTCTCTCTCTCTCTCTCTCTCTCTCTCTCTCTCTCTCTCTCTCACACAGGACAATATCCTTTTATCGCTTACCTGGACAAATTGCTTTTTTTTTTTTTTTTTTTTTTGAAGTTCAAGGTCAGCCTGTCCATTATTTCCTCGTCGCTTCCCGCGCGTATCCTTTCATCTTCCCCCAGGTTTACCTTAGCCTGACCTTTTCCTACTTGGAAAAGGTCACGTGTCGGTCACCTTCCTTCGCCGCCGCTGCAATAAGGGTCAATCTTTCGGGCAAAGCTGAGAGTCCATTTTTCGTTGGGGCTTAATTGTGTCTCATACTCTGCGGTGGTTGGATGCTTGAGATAATTTCATTATTATTATTATTATTATTATTATTATTATTATTATTATTATTATTATTATTGTTGTTGTTGTTGTTGGTGAAGAAATCCACAGTGTTGTAAATGTAATTATATATTAGAATATATGTACAAACGAGAGATAAAACGGTTTACTCTGCGGTAATAGAAGGACTCTTGAAGTAATTTTATTATTATTATTATTATTATTATTATTATTATTATTATTATTACTATTATTATTATTAGTAAGGCGTGATGTTACTATTTACTCTAATTTTGTAAAGGAAAAAATATTTTATTATTGTTCAAAATAAAAATAATTCATTTGGAGCTAGACTAAAAATGCTTCGATTTGCAAAGCACGGGCCCACAAAGTAATTGTGCTTAGGTGGGCATAATAATAATAATAATAATAATAATAATAATAATAATAATAATAATAATAATAATAATAATAAAATCCAATGGCAATTCTCTATGGTTTCTTTGCGGGAATCAATAAATGCAATGAGTTGCCCATCCCCAAGGCCTCTGCATCTGAAAATGAAAAATGAAGAGATGCAGTGTCTCAGGATATTATTTCTCGACCGGACAATCTGGACGATAACCTTGTTCACCCTGGCATTCGTTACTTGCCTCCGTTTTCCCCCGATTTCTACACCCTATGTATATGTATATATATTATATATACTGTATTTTACATATATATGTATATAAATAGAATTATAAAATACATAACACATAAAATATTAGAGACACATACATTCAACAGGCAAACCCTAAACGTATATAAAAACACATAAGTAGAAAATAGCAACGAAACATAAAAATATATCTGTTTTATATTTTCTTCGTTTAAGACCAAAATTGCATGTTGTTACTTGCGTAAGGCGACTTTTTCACTCAATAAAATGCTGAATGAATGCTCAGGTTAAGGCCCTAATATCTTCAAGGTTAAGAGGTTGATTGGTTACCCTGCATTGAGAGAATCTTTCTGTCTGTTAGATTGGAACTCTCTCTCTCTCTCTCTCATATGCACCACGACGTTATATTCTGGTAACATGTTTTATTTATTGATTTTTTTTTTTAACCCACGGCCGTTAGATTGGAACTCTCTCTCTCTCTCTCTGACCTTACCGTGGTATATATTTGGGATGAGCTTGCTAGCCCCATGCCCTGATAGATGGTCACGGGAGCTGATGTTCTTAGGATTCTCTGGCCGTCACCAGTCCAGGTATCTTTTCTGTATTATGGTGAATTAATGATATGGTATGCAAGTTATTTTTTTTTATAATTATCATTGTAGATAAATTTTTTCCTTATGACGAAGTTTTTAGACTGCGAACTACATATTTGTAGTTTTGCCACTTAATAGCAATAATAATAATAATAATAATAATAATACATAATGCATTACCCTTTAATGGTACTGTATGGGAGAAGTGCATGATCTTTTTTTTACCTTTTTTGGTATCAATATTTTCGATATTGTTGTAAAGTACTGTTGAAGTATTGAAGTAAATGCTCTCGAAGTTATTTTTTTTTATAAAAGTATTTTTAATACTAGTGAAGTTTTATTGCAATCTTGAAATAAATTTGACACTGTCTAGCTTGTTCTCGAGAGGGACAAGAATCATATTGAATATTCCTTCTGACTTTGATTCTTGAGTGAAAATAGCAAATTGCCTCTCTCCCGAGATTTATTCTTCGTGTTCGTTTGTCTCTTTTATTTCTCGTGTTATTCCTTTGCTATTTTCTGTTGGCTTTCTCTCCACACTTTAACATGCCGTTCGATAATAGATTTTGAAGCAAATTACACCAATTAGTTGCAATGTTTCAGCAACCTCTACCGCTGCTGCTACTACTACTGCATCTACAACTACACTCAAAAAAATTAAGGGTATAAAAGGGTAGAAAAAGGGTATTTCTAGTGGTTAAAATAGCATACCCTATCAGGGTATATAAGAACTATAATATACCCTTTTACAATATACCCATATCAAGGGTATACATATACTTGAAATACCCTTACTTAGGGTGTATTGTGCAGGTAAAGAATACCCTTTTGCAGGGTATTCTATACGATGTATATACCCGTGTATATTAATTATATGATTAATATATTAATCCATTACACCATTATGTGTAGTTATAGCATACATAAAATCATAAGGTCAATGATTTTAAAAGTTTGGTTTATCAATTTATTATTTTTTTATTGCACTTGAAAATCAAAAGTATATATATATATTGCTATATGCGTATATGTCTATGTAATATATATATATATAATATATATATATATATATATATATATATATATATATATATATATATATATATATATATATATATATATATACTGATCCCAAGGCCCCTCTCCAGCTAACAACGGATGCCAGTAACATCGCATGTGGTGCTGTCCTACAGCAGGTCATCAACGGCGCCGCCCAGCCCATCGCCTTCTTCAGCAAGAAATTCAATCCACGCAGAGACCCGCTACAGCACCTTCGACAGGGAACTCTGGCGCGATGTACCGCGCAGTCCGCACTTCAAGTTCCTCCTGGAGGGGACGCCCTTCACACCAGCCATTGGTTCACGCCTTCACCAAGCAAGGGGGCGCATGGTCTTCCAGGCAGCACCGCCACCTCTCAGCCATAGCGAATTCACCTGCTCCATCATGTACCTCCCCCCGGCAGGAAAAATCCTGTAGCAGACGCCCTCTCAGAGTCGAGTTGAAACACAGTGCAGCTCGGAGAACTACAAGACCTCGCCAGAGAACAGGCCGCTGACCCAGAAACTCGCCTACCGCACCGCCATCACGTCCCTTAAGTGGCGGGACGACCCTGGCCCCGGAGGCCCAAGTGTCCTCTGCGACATCAGTACCGGGTCAGCCCCGCCCCCTTGGTTCCAGCCTCACGCCGCCAGGTATTCGACATAATTCACGGCCTCTCATCCTCTGGCAGAACCATGGCCAAGCTGCTCTCTAAAGTGTTTGCACGGGGTGCAGAAGGACGCCACGCCCTGGGCGAAACAGTGCCTGCAGTGCCAAACCAGCAAGGTGGGTCGTCACCCGCTGATGGGCATGCGAGTTCCCGCAGCCAGGCGCCCGCTCGGCCACATTCATGTCAATGTCATCGGGCTACTCCCGTCAGGCGGGTCCAGATACCTCAGGCGGTGGTAGACTGCTTGACAAGGTGGCCCGAAGCCACACCTATGCAAGAAGCCACCGCCAGCGCGTGTGCCGAGGCCCTGCTTTCCAGTTGGGTTGCACTTCAGCGTCCCGAACCACATCACAACCTTCCTGTCCGAATTGTGGTCCGCCCTGGCTCAGCTGCTGGGGACCATGCACCACACCACCATGGCATACAACCCGGCTGCCAACGGCCTGGTCGACGGTTCCACAGATCCCTGAAGGCGTCCCCTCATGGCCCGCTGCACCGCCGAGGACTGGAAACATCAGCTGCCGTGGGTCCTCCTCGGTTTGAGAACCACCCCAGAGCCGACAGCACCCCATCCGCAGCCGAAAAAACCTGGTGAGCCTCTTGGTCCCGGGCGAACTTGTAACAGAAGATCGCCACATCCATCACTGCAGAGACTCCGCGACGTGGCCGGCAAGTTAAGCCCCTTGCAAGCGCCACGTGACACCAGAGGTCGGCCACCTTCACACCGCCAGAACTGTCATCCGCCACCGTCTTCGTCAGGGTCGACGCGCGTCCGCCATAAAGAACTGGATTAGATTGACGAAAGAACAGTTCACTCATCTGTTAAACCTGTGACACTCACATTGAAAAAGCTGATACTAAAATGAGGAAAGCTGTGTCTGCTGCACAGCTGATTGACCCTCACTCTTCGTTATTTAGCAACAGGTAGGCTATGTTACTTGGGTGTTTATGCCCAGACTAGGCTAATATATCCTAGGCTTGGTGTATTAATTAGAGTTATGCATGAAAGACGCTGATCATTTTGTATCTGTACACTGTTCGTTTATGGGTTGCTATTCATGTTTGATAGATTCTTGTAGGAAAAAGTAAGCTTAGTCTAGGCTGGTGTACATTTTTGGATTTTCAGGAGGAAAGGACATTAAAAAAATATATATATATATATATATATATATATATATATATATATATATATATATATATATATATATATATATATACGTTCTTGGTCTGGCATAAGTTAGCCAAGGCCAAGCTTAAGATAAGGTATTCGATAAAATTGTACACAAGGTTACCCAGACTAGACTATAACCTAATGGCAGGCATCAAAGTAGCCTAGGCTAGGTTAGTAAAGTATTACCAATCTCAAAACAACCACCTAACCTAACCTAGCTATACTGTCTATTAATTGGGTAACAATTAAAAAATGCGTGTTTACACAATTTATAATAAAAAAGTAAATTTTGGTTGCACTATTATATTTTAAACTTTATAGTTGATGACAGTATGGTTATTAATTAACTGATAATTCCAGATAAGCTGTAGTACAATATGTCAAGGCAAAATGCAAGGTTTACAGTATGTACATTAGGAATATATATATTTATACTATTGCTAAGAGATTTTTCTCTCATTTCAGAAGAATCACAAGTTTCCCTTGGGTATCAATTTCGGATTAGCCATAATCTGTTTCATCCCACTCATACCAGAGACATGCAGAGCCATATACAAATATAATGAAAACAGAATATTTAAAACTTCCATCAACTCCTGAGAATGGAATGAAATTGGTCTGCATTATTTCAGGAATGGAATTTTCCAAATTGCATAGGGGCACTAGATGGGAAAAGGGTGCTAAATGCAAAGCCCCACATTCTGGTGCAGGTTTCCATGATTATAAAGGTCATTTAGTATGATCATGATGGCATTAGTTGATGCATCTTACAAGTTCCTGTATGTAAATATAGGTGCTAATGGAAGAGCCAGCGACGGTGGGGTTTGGGATAGGTGTAGCCTAAAGGAAGCAATAGATAGTGAAGTTTTAAATATCCCATCATCATTATTGCTTACTCTTTCACTGATAAACAAAGCCCATATGTCATTAGTTAGTGATGAGGCATTCCCAATTAAGCCCTATTTGATGAAACCTTTCCCAGGAAGGGAATTAAACAAAGTAAAACTATATTCAATTATAGGTTGTCAAGAGCAAGGCGCACATCAGAAAATGCCTTTGGTATCATTCAGTAGTATTTAAGGTGTTATCAAAACCTATCCAAACAATGTAAAGGACATTTTGTTTGCTATAGTGGTTTTATAATTTATCCGTGCACAATCTAAGAATTTGTATGCACCCTGAAATAAGAGAGAGGGTTTATCAAACAGTGGTTTGGATAGTAGTCCTGGACATGGCGGACGTAGTACCAGTGATGCCCAAAATGTAAGGAACACATTAATGGATTATTACTTTAATAATGAAGGGCAGTACTCCAAGATGAACGAGCCTATATGCACTAGTGGACATTTTCTCCCCATATGCCTTTGAATATTTGCATTTGTATATACAGTAATCTTAAAAATAAAATTCATTATTTGTTCAATTGCTGTTATTTACTCCTCAGTACTTATAAGAAAGTTATGAAGCGATGTGGAATTTAAATATGTGCCCTGCGATACCTGGAGAAACAAACCTGAAATTGCTTTAATCAACTTTATTACATAGAAAATGTTTAAAGCTGCATGACATCAATCTTGATTAGACTGAACTTTATTGTATACAAAATGTTTACAGCTACAGGAACTTGATTAGACTAGAAAGCCTGAGGTCTTACAGATCATGTATTTGAAATTCAAATTAGCACCAGATTAAATACTGACAGAATTTAGCACCAAATTGATAACTACTGTTAACCTACTTTATCATCAGGTAAGCCATATTCCGCTCAGTTTCCAGGACGACTTGAAATCCTAGCTGCTGCAACCTTTTGTCCATTTACTAGTAGGGACCTTATCCAAACCTCAACTGTTTTTCCCACACTGAAACCTAGGTCATTAGGCGTACTGGTGTTGCCCAATTCTTAGAGGGTTTGCAAGCATTCTTCCTCAAATGAATTTTGTAGCTTCTCTTCTTACTACTGTTATTTGCTTTTGGTTCTGTAGAGATGAAGTTGCGGAAGTTGCTGGTGCAACAGACCGATCAGAACTTCCATTAGAAAGGTCAAAGCTGGGGACACAGGTTGAGTTAAAAGAACCCGATACTTGACTCTCAATTTGAAATTCATCAAAAGTGTTTTGAGTAACCTCAATAACTAGAGGATTATCTATAGGATTTACCTGTAAATAAAAAAATATATATATTACTCTACTATGAATATGTTGATAACATAAAACTGCTGTATAATGGATCAGTTTTAGGTAATGATGCATTAGTAATTCTGATAATTTAAGATTATGGAAGGCAAACATAATTCCCTTTACTTAACTAAAAATATTAGATTTTCTAATGACCTTACTGACCTAACCTTGCATTTTGCTTACCTGGGCCTACAGCAGGTTTAATATTGTGTTGAGTCTTAAATGCCAAGTAATTATACCTATTATTAAACTGCTATGTAAATAATGTAATACACATATGTATATACTCTTACTTGTTCATTAATGTCACTGGAATATGTGTTGTGAAGCCACTGTATCATGTAAAAAGACATCAAATCAAACAATTCCCACTTGGAGCTTGGTTTACCACATGAACCACTTGGAGCAGCCTGAATTTTTTATATTCATGGATGATATCCCTTCAAATTACTAAATTTTGCCCACTTGATCTGAAAGGGAAAAACATATATTTAACGATATAAAATTATTAACTAATGAACTAAATATCTTTACAGAAATTATTTAAGTATATTAAATGTTTCATGCTAGGTTAGCATGATGTCCTCTTTCAGGGCATGGGTTGCAGACTTGCCTACACGTTTAAAATCTTAGGTGAAGTGTGAAAAATTAGGTTAGGATAACCCAAGCTCTCTAGGCTAATTAGTATACAGTCAGCAGTAGTTCAAACTAGGCTAAGAATAGCTTGCTTCTAGACCAGCCTATAAAGTCGGCTGGCATAGCATTGCCGCTGAAAAATAGAATAGTCCTAACTTTATTTACACAACCTGAGTAAAGGTTCTGTAGCCTAGCCAGAGTCAGGTTCTGTAGCCTAGCCAGTCCGGTTCTGTTGTCTAAAATATAGCTACCTAGCCTAAATGAAAGCTAGAGAAGCACTAAAATATCACCAGATTTGTGTTTATGTAATTTGGATAATGCACACATGATAGCATAACGAGTAGACCTCAGGCTATAAGACAATCTGATGTTCCAGATATACAGCACTGCAGCAGACTTACCTGTATGAAGGTCAGCAAGTTCCGGAAA
This sequence comes from Macrobrachium rosenbergii, assembly GCF_040412425.1. NCBI lineage: Eukaryota > Metazoa > Arthropoda > Malacostraca > Decapoda > Palaemonidae > Macrobrachium > Macrobrachium rosenbergii. The sequence continues at coordinate 8,846,892 of NC_089770.1, read as the reverse complement.
CTTTTCCCGAGTCGCATGGTGGTGATTTCTTCATAATTCTTCATCTTGAGACCTTTTTTCATAGAACTATCATGCTTGCGGTCCCATAAGCACCGTCTCCCCCTCAAATCTTCTACCAAAAACTGCTCTGATGACCTTGAAATGCGCCCTCCCCTCCCAGATGTAAACAAACGATAAAGTCGACGGTAGGGTACGGTAGAGGGAGAGGTGGGTTGAGATTCGATCGTTATCGCTTTCCAAAATTCGTGACGACGACACTAAAGTCGTCGTCAAACATTAAAAGTTGACGTCAAATTTAAAGTCAACGGAAATATTGCTAGTGTGACAGCGCCTTAACTGGGCAGGCGGAAAGATTTCACTGACATAAGCTACTAATAACTCTATAGAAAGAGATGGATAATATGGAAACAAGTGAATACACAAAATATTGAAAACCGTTGTGAGAGTAATTTCTCACGATGACATGGCAATGAAAATATTTTATAGTGTAGATATTATATTCCTGATAACGATTAATACTGCTTAGAGGCCACAATTAAAACAGCGTTACATCACACAACACCTTATCTACACTGCATAGCACACCATTGAAATTTCCGGGCTCCCGAGTCGCGGCGCGCAGCAACATGCGCAATTACGGGACAACAGACATATTACACTGCCATATGCGTATGTCTGTGTAACACACACACACACACACACACACACACACACACACACACACACACACACATATATATATATATGTATGTATGTATGTATATATATGGATGTATTATAACTGCGGTTGTGTAATCAAGGGACTCGTGGCAACAATATAAATTGCCAAGTACTGCATTTTGTAGTAGGAATTCTTGCTTCAAAACTATCCATAACTCAAAACCAATATGTTTTTTAGTAACTTTTTTGGTGCATTACACTATCAGTGTAACAATGTGGTGATTTAATACAGAGTAAAAGTTCATTTCATGATACATGATCACATAAACTTACAAGCCCATTTTGAGACAAAGTGTAATAGGAGGGTATATTATTCACAAAATACCCTGCCTCCTGATGCAGAGGGGTATTTTTGATTTTCTTTGGGTGTTTTACCTTGTATATATACCTCAGCTCCATCGTTATACCCTTTCTGTACCTTTAACTTTTACAGTGTATGATGTGTGTATGTATAAATATACATATAAATATATATATACTAGATTATATATATATATATATATATATATATATATATATATATATATATATATATATATATATATATATATATATATATATATATATATATATATAGAGAGAGAGAGAGAGAGAGAGAGAGAGAGAGAGAGAGAGAGTGTCCTGCATTTCCTATAAAAGATAGTTACTAGAAAAGACACCACGGAGCTTGGGTATGGGTGGCAGTCCATCCACCCATCACGTCTACATTATATCGTCGTCCTCCTCTTATGCCTCTATCGCCCTAAGGGGTGTGTGGGTGGGTGAAGGGGGGGATCCTCTTGTCGTTTAGGGCGAGGCTGACGTATGAGGGAAGTCTGTGTTCGCCTCTATTGTTGAGCTAACTGTCCCTCGGGATGGCAATAGGCCATTATAACTTTCTGATGTGAATATTCAGAGGGGGGGACGGTCGATAAACGACCCAATTTCTGACGGAGGCCCACCGCCCCCTCCGCCTTGGTTGGTTGGATGAGAGTGAGCAGCTCCTTTCGGAATTGGTCGGGTACGGGTTTTGGGAATGGGGGCGGGGGATGGGGAAGGTATCAGAGAGAGGTGGGGGTCTTGGGTATATTGTCATTTTGAGGGCTTGACCTTTAGGTTGGTTGACCAGGCTATTTTATTTGTTGGCTGGTTGACTGGTTTAGTAGGTTGAAGTTTGGTGCTGGGGGTGGGAGGATGCGGGAGGAGGTCGGAAAAAGGCGGGGGTGGGGTCTTGGGTATATTGTAAGGTTTGAGGCTTGACCTGTCGGTTGGTTGACCGGAATAGTTGGCGGTTGACTGGTTTAGTAGGTTGAATTTTGTTGCTGGGGAGGGGTTCAGAGAAAAAGGGGGTTCTTCTCGGGTATATTGTAAGGTTTGAGGCTTGAACTTTTGTTTGGTTGACTAGAATAGTTGGCTATTTTATTAGTTACCTGGTTGACTGGTTTATTAAGTTGAATTTTGGTTAAATCGGTTGGCAAACCGTTTGGTTGGTTTGTGGTTAGTTTGGTTGGTTGCATTGGTTGATAGACCATTTGCTGTTCAGTGTCTTTTGGGCCTTTGGATGCATGGTGTCTTGGTTGGTTTTTATTGTATTTGAACATGTTGGGACAATATTTAAGGTATTGAATAGTGGGAAGAATCAAGCGCTATTTGGTTTGGTTTGTCTACCATATTATATTGACGGATAGTCTCTTGTCTGTCAATTTTTCATAAGTTGCAGTTTAACAGGGTTCTTTCACATCCACAGTTGATCCCTGATCCCCTTTTCCTGCCGAGAGCAACCAGATTCACTGAACAGCAGCACCATTATGCTGTAAATGTGGCTCTCTGTCGAACTTCTCAGTTTCAGAGTTCCTCTATTCCTTACACCGTTGAACTGTGGAACAGTCTCCCTGAGGATGTTGTGCAGATGGAACCTCGAAAGTTGGAGCAATGCATCACTACCAAAAACAGTTCACCTTGTACTTTAATAATCTATTTAGATATTTAACTAAATATCTAAATAAATTATTGCTTTCATTTCTAATAAGTGATCTCTTCTTTCTGTATTTCCCATTACCTTGTGTTAATTCTTTCGAATGAACACCATATTCTTTGGAAGCTTAAATTTTAAGTCAGTGGTCCTTCTGGCCTTGTTCCATATGAATGAGGTTCATCTTCTCAATAATAACGATAAAATTATAAAAGTGCACTGCGTCAATTTTGAGTAAACTAGAGAGGTTAGAGTCCTAAGTTGCTTTAGCATAAGGGACAGAGTGCACAGTTGCTTTTGGTTGCTTTGGTGAACTGGTGTAATTGGTTGGTGCAGCATTTGGAGTTGAGTGCACTGAACGCATGGTTGATTGGTCAGACCATATTGAAGTTCTTGCAGTTTTATTAGGTTGGTTGGTTGACTTGGTTGGTTGGTGCTTGTTGGACTGGAGTGTCTGCGACCCCTTGCTTGATTGGACGGATTGGTTGAATTAGGATTAATCGGATGACTAGCTAGTTATGGTGAGAGTGGCCTTTGTATCAAATGGTTTAATTTAGCGCCTTTCAGCGTCTTATTACTACTCAAGATTAGATTTTTCCTTGGTGTTATAATAAATCGTCTTCTGAATGATAAAACATTTGAACCTATTTAACGCTTGTTATGTTATTGTGGGAGACATTTGTCTCTCTCTCTCTCTCTCTCTCTCTCTCTCTCCTATACTTTCCGTGGAAAGCTCCTGCTTATCATGTGAATGTAAAATTACAAAGTTACTGCAGGTTTACATAAATATATGGATTATGCAAAAAGTTAACTGAGGAGTTTCTACAACGAACACATTATTATTATTATTATTATTATTATTATTATTATTATTATTATTATTATTATTATTATTATTATTATTATTATAACACCGCTATCTTTTAGTGGAACAATTATCAAGTAGAAAACACGTAGGATCATTCTCTCTTCGATTACGTTAAGTAAAACTATACTTATCCCAAAATTGAGATTACACTACATGGCTCCTGTTCCCATTCCATCGTACCCGCTACCCCTGCCCCCTCCTTCCCGGAACCTCGCTTATTTCTTAGACAATTAGATTCGGGTTCAGTTTGAGGGCGGAAGGGAAGCGAAGCCGATGCTGTTCTCTCTCTCTCTCTCTCTCTCTCTCTCTCTCTCTCTCTCTCTCTCTCTCTCTCTCTGCCAAACGAGAGTGGTAGGCTATGTTCAAGTCGATGTGATGTCAAGGAAATGGCATCTTATAAAAATATCATCAGTTTGACGTGGATTCGGATGAAGTTTGACTTTCAAGTTCTCAATAGGAATCGTGACTGCACTGACCACCACTTGATTCGTACAACTCCTTATGTAAATCCACACACTTCTCCTTCTCCCATCAGACCTTTTGATATCTGTCATATTATCCCAAGATTTTGGATTTAAGTTCCCGGTTGGAGTGAGGTTGACATTTTTGTAAGTCACTTTATAACCGGAACTTGATTTACGAACTTCTTATGTAAATCTCTTCCTTTTTCCTATCTTTCTCCCTCAGGAAATTCATTTATGAAAGATATGGTTTGCTGAACTGTTTAAATTGCAGGCAAAGTAGAAAAACAAATATTAATTAAAAGAGATTTTGTGCTGTATTTTTTCAAATTTAATCCACAACATGAATGAATAAATCTCCTTGATAAAATTGCTCAAGTAGAGAGGTAAATATCAGTTATGCATATTGCTTCAAGAATAGGTATATATATATCTTTTACTTTAGGAAACTCATTCATATTTCACAACCAAATTGAATGAAACCACTTCTTTTCATCATACCTACTAATATTGGTATAGTCAGATCTTTTGTGAGAGAAAGGATTGCTATCAATAATTAACGACAAATTCCTCGCTCTTTTTCATTTCCAGAGTTGATAAGAAGTGCGCGTTATCATCTGATATTTCGTAAGCGTCAATGTCTTTTCGTTTTCTGTAAAAGAAAACTACCGTGCCAGCTTTGTCTGTCTGTCCGCCCTCAGATCTTAAAAAGCTACTGAGGCTAGAGGGCTGCAAATTAGTATGTTGATCATTCATCCTCAAATCATCAAGCATACCAAATTGCAGCCCTCTAGCCTCAGTAGTTTTTATTTTATTTAAGGTTAAAGTTAGCCATAATCGTGCGTCAGGCAACGATATAGGACAGGCTACAACCAGGCCATGGTTAAAGTTTCATGGGTCGCGTCTCATACAGCATTATACCGAGACCATCGAAAGTTAGATCTATTTTCGGTGGCCTTGATTATGCACTGTACAGAAAACTTGATTGCGCCGAAGAAACTTGGGCGCAAATTTTACTTGTTTTTTATTTGTTTATTTATTTTTTTACTGGATTTAGCCGTCGAAAATTTTACATTATACATTTTTTATTCTCATTTTTGTTTCCAGAGCTTTTATATCTGTACTGTTCTTTCCCTAAGGATCTAGTTCTTCATATTATATTGTGTATTTTTTCCAGCTCTCTTATTGCATTGTCATGTGCTTTAAACCTTGAGCATTTATATCTTTATTTCCTCTACATCATTTTGATATTTTTTATTTGTAATTCTGTTATTGTCGCATTGCAGAGACAATGGATGTTTGAAGTTTCAATCTCCTTGTCGCCGTCATTTCTTTCTGTTATTATTATTATTATTATTATTATTATTATTATGTATTATTATTATTATGTATGTATTATGTCCATAAGCACAATTACTTTGTGGACCCACAGTACTTTTAGATCAAGCATTTTTAGCCTCAGTTCGTTAAAGAACTATTTTTAATTGCACAATAATAATAAAATATTTTTTTTACAAAATTAGAGTAAATAGTAATATCACGCCTTACTAGCAATATGTCAACATATGTAATAATAATAATAATAATAATAATAATAAACTATGCACTAATATTATTATTGTGTATGTGTATTAATGTGTGTATTATTCTATATGAAGATGTTCTATTCATATTGAACAAGCCACAGGAGTCATTGACTTTGAATATATTGTGTGTGTGTGTGTGTGTGTGTGTGTGTATTATTATTATTATTATTCTATGAAAGATAGACACTGTTCACATTGAACAACTTGTATCCATTGACTTAAAATTCAAACTTCCAAAGAGTATGGTGTTCATTAGAAAGAAGTAAGAGGAGGTAAAGGAAATACAGAAAGAAGAGATCTCATTTATTAAAAAGGAAAACTAAAATAACAAATTAATGAACAGATAAAAATGTAAGTAAATTATCAAAATGCAAGTGGAATTCCATTAGGGTAGCGACATAACCATGCCATTTCAAAACACAGTGAGCCACACTGTCACCTACTCGAACCTTTATACCACCTTTTCCCCCCAATTTTTTGTTTTCCTTGATATTATTCTCTTATGGCAATATTACGAGCAAACAAGGGAACGATCGTATGTTCTCGTCCGTCTTGTTCTGTGTTGTTGTTGTTGTTTTGTTGTTGTTGTTGTTGTTGTTGTTTAGCTGGAAGTAGAGCTCAGAATAGCGTTCCTTCTTGTAATCAGTGGTATTAAAGCAGCTGAAGCCAAAGAACAGTTTTCTTTAATGATAAGTATATATTTTTTTTCCTAACCTTGAGCCGTTTCTCTTCTAGGACGGCTTCAGAAAATGGTAGACTTCTGGTTCTGGTGGTCAGAATTAGTGAGTGTGTTTTATTGGGGAGGGAAGTGAAATATTGCCATTTGGGAGTGACTGGTTTGGTGTAGAAGTGAGTCCCAGACAAGGGTTTATTATATATACATATATATATATATATATATATATATATATATATATATATATATATATATATATATGTGTGTGTATATGTGTGTGTGTGTGTGTGTGTGTGTGTTGTGTGTGTGTGTATATATATATATATATATATATATATATATATATATATATATATATATATATATATATGTTATATTATGTAATCATTAGCTATTGAGTTTCTCGTGATTACTGGGATTAAATATTATCGGTTGGCTGTAAGACTGTCAGTGCATACCGTTCACAAAGAATCATTGGCTGAATGGAATTCGTGCTCAGTAATTGTCAAGAGTTATTTTCATCACAGGTTTTTGGGGAATATGTTCACATAAAGTCACTGGAAGGTTAGAATTCTTTTTCCACATGACTAACATGATATCTTAGGTAACATCCGATTATTTTAGAGAATAATGGCAGAATGACGTTCACGTTATCAGTGGCAGTAAAATTATTACTGAATGATGTTCGCATAGAATCAGGGCAGTATTTAGTCGTTAGTGAATAACATTCACATCAACTCAGTGATAAATAGTGCTCAAGCACACTCATTGTCAAGGCCCAATTATTAATGAACAATGCAGACGTCAAATCAGCGGCTTTAGTTGGTGCTGACGTAAAATGGTTAGCAACGTAAAATCATTCAATGAATAACTTTCAAACAGAATCACTGGAGACCCTTTTCCTTTGCTGAGTAATGTTCCAAAAAGAATTACGAGCAGCGTTAAGTCTCTGGCGAACGGTGCTTGGCATAATCTCTCTCTCAGCCTCCTGGTCAGACTCTGCATGAGTCGGCTCGTTTCCTCTCTCTCTCTCTCTCTCTCTCTCTCTCTCTCTCTCTCTCTCTCTCTCTCTCTTTTCATTTGCTGTTGTATTAGGTATATAACAGCAAATACTTTAACACACTGGGTGTTATGCACGTATGCATAAATCTTACCATTGTAAGTCAAAAATGAAATAAACCTCTCTCTCTCTCTCTCTCTCTCTCTCTCTCTCTGTGTGTGTGTTAAATTACTGTTATGCATGTTCGTTGAAAGTGTCTATTTTGTTCTGGTATAGATAAGTAAACTCATATTCATGTTTTTGTACGTTTGCAAGCTCCTACGTACAGACCATTACCTAGTATCTAGTGTTCCACGCTCTCTCTCTCTCTCTCTCTCTCTCTCTCTCGTATAATGCTCAAATCTTCACAATATGCATTGTGAAGACTGAAGTGAACACTCATATGTATCTTCTTATATTCGTATATATTATTATTACCACTTTTTCACACGTGTCCGTTCTCTGTCTCCCTGTCTCTGTCTGTCTGTCTGTCTGTCAGTCTGCCTCTCCTTGTATCCTGCTTCTCTTTGTGTCTCGCACAACGATATTTTCATGCTCCGTTCTCATTCATATGCATATTCCTTTATGCTCTGAAGCGCAGTATTGGATATATTTTCCGCTCTTTATGAGTAGTGTACCTAAGAACCTTTACTGTCATTTCAGAACTTCTTTGGTTATTGACTTGTATACAGTTTGCATTATACATATACTCATACATAATATATATATATATATATATATATATATATATAATATATATATATACAGTATATTATATATATATTATATATACACAGTCATCCTCAATTTTATGGAGTTAGCTTCGAAGACTTTCTGGATAAAATATATATGTATGTGTATACGCACCTTATGCATATCCTTCTGTACCCAATACACTACGCAAAACTTCTGTACTTTTCATGAAATACATAAGAAATACAGCTGTTGTTGAGCTGGTTTGTAGTAAGCCGGTACACGTTCAGTAATGGCACAACCATCATAACGTTAATCAAGTGCGTCGTACATAATTTTTTTATCATCTCTCTCTCTCTGTCTCTCTCTGTCTCTCTCTCTCTCTTCAGGCGGAGTTTCATTTGTGTAAATGTGAATTAAACTGAATTGTTATTCATTTCTGACCATTTCATTCGCTCATACATAACAGCTCTCTCTCTCTCTCTCTCTCTGCATGGTAGAGTTTCATTTGTGTAAATGTGGAATTCAGCAGAATTTTTTATTGTTATATGTCACACCTTTCATTCGTTCATACATAAACAGCGTAATGATCTATGCCTATTCTTCGGTAAGACTCTCGTTAACTAAAGTTGCATTTGTAAGTCATGATGGTAACAGTAAAAGGGATACTAATGATATTCTTGTATCCATTGCGTATTTTTTTATTTTTTAAATATTTGCAGTCTGGTTTTCCAGCCTGTCAAAATTAAGTTTTACTTTTCGTATTCTCTGAATTTTTTCCTCTGAATATTTTTCTGATATTTATTATATGTATATATATATATATATATACATATATATATATATACACTATATATATACATATATATGTAATATATGTGTATTATATATATATATAATATATATATATATATATATATATATATATATATATATATATATATAAATGTCCACCTCTTCAACTTGCGTTTGTATTGTGGGATGAGGTTGCTAGCTCCATATACTTTTTCATTGTTGTTTACTACCCCCTTACAGTCGTGTGACCACCAGGTATATATTCATTCCCTTCTTAAATAGAAATAGGTACAGTATGTATAAAGCTGCGATATATCTTTGTGAAGGAAAGGGGATGAAGTGAAATCTGAATATCATGACTGAAAATTATTGATGGGTGGAAGTAGTTTATCTGAATGAATATATCATTCAACTGCTACAGACTATTTTCGTTATTATGAAATTAGTCTTTGAATTATAACAGTCCTTTGAATTATAACAGTCCTTGAATTATAACAGTCCTTTGAATTATAATAGTCCTTTGAATTATGATAGTCTTTTGAATTATAACAGTCCTTTGAATTATAACATTGAATTAATTATTTGTGGTTTGATCTTGAATAATGAAATAATTTTTTCTCTTATTAACTTTTATAAAGGAAAGTCTGTGCAACTTTTTCGGTTCATAATCGGACTCAGTATCTGAAAAAAAAAGTAAGGACGCTCTTGGACTTACTTTTAATATAAACGATTTTTTCCCCATACATTTTGCTCATTTTTATTCTCATTAACTGAAACGAAATTTTTCATTTTCTTATTGTCAGAAACAGAAAGAAATGAAGACTTTCTTAATGTAGATTTTTTGTATTTTTTCCTTTTGCCAAGTATTTCCTTCGACTAATTGAAACTTACAAGGGGGGAATCTAAACCACCCCTTCCCCCAAATCCCTGTAGGGGAACTTTTTCCCATTTCCCTACGTCTCTCCTTTTAGCCCGTCCTCTCACTTCCTATAGACACCCCTCCCCCCCTTCCACTCTCCCCTCCCCCTCCCTCCTACCACCACTCCCCTGATAGACTTGTCCCCGTCCCCTGAAAGTCTCTCCGTTGAATTAGACTCGTAGCCTTTTTTGACAACTCTGAGAAAACTTTTTCTATCCATTGGCTCAGATTGGTAGAACCTTACTTTCGCTTTCAGGGGAGGGTGGGTGGGGGTGTTGTGGGGCGGGTGTGGAAGCCTCCATCCCTCTTGAATAAAAGGGTATTTCTGAGGGATTTTTTTCCCCTATGCAGATGATGACGATTTTTGTACAGTTTCTTTTTTTTTATGTTTAATTTTGGTAGTTCTGAGTGCGATGTATTTTGTGATTTGTTAACAGTAGATGATGGCTTCCGTATTTAAGGGTTTTATTGTACCGAGATGGCATTCTAGACTTGGCATGAATTTAGGATGTAAATTTGAGCATGTGTCAGTGTGTCTGTCTGTTTTGTATTTATTTATTCAGTTGTATTGATAGTTGTATGCGAAAGTTATGATATTATGGCCATGAGTGTTTTTGGGTTTTATGTGTATATAAATATATATGTGTGTATATATATATATATACACACAAATATATATAATATATATATATGTATATATATATATATATACATACATACTGTACATACATACACACACACACACACACACATATATATATACACACACATATATATATAATATATATTATTTATTAACACATCATCCAATAATGTACAAATATAGATCCCATTTCATATCACAAGTTAATTCTTAAAAAAAATAATTTGAAGCATCAGCTATCTCTACAATCATTTAAGATATGATATTGGCTTATTACGAAAAAAAAAGACCATCCTTCCCACCCCCCCCGTCCCCCAACATTAAGTGTCTCTTTGTGGGGGTCTTGATTAATGGACCGAAACTTCATTTCTCTAATGGTTCCCCTTTTGACGTCGCTGATTGACAGACTGTGTGGCGACAGTGATTCGTATTAATTATTCTTTTCCGGATTTTGAAAAATGATGATGAGTTTTTAACGGTGGTCTGGCTGGTTTTTTCCCCGGAGAGATTACGTTTTGGAAGTTGAAGTATACGATTTTATATATGTATGTATGTACATACAGAGTATATATATATATATATATATATATATACATATATATATATAAATTATGCATACACATAAATACACACACACACATCCACATACCACACAAACATACATATATATAATATATATATATATATATATATATATATATATATATATATATATATATATATATATATATATTATATATATGTGTGTGTGTGTAACTTTTAGCAAACGTTTATAAGTTAAAATACAGAAATTGTTCTTTTCGGCAAAATTCACAATCTGCCACGATATTGTAAGACAAACACGCTGACAGCATAATGAATGTGACGCGACAATTGACTGATTGTGAGTTATTTAGCTTCACAGTTACAAGGTCCAATAACGCCGAATAGCATGGCTTGAGAACAGAGCAACGACTTTAAAATAAAACTAATTTTTTTCGTTGTCACATTTAGCCAACTGACCTCCGGGAACGTTTTAAGGGAAGTTTATAGTAACTAGAAGCGTTTCAGATGCTGAAACAAGGAAAGCTTTAGCAGAACAGAATATAGTATTTAGGCCAAAGGCCAAGCGCTGGGACCTATGAGGTCATTCAGCGCTGGAAGGGAAGTTAACAGTAAGAGGGCTTTAAAGGTGTAACAGGGGAAAAACCTCAAAGCAGTTGCACTTTGAAACAATTGTCGGGGGAGGGTGGAAGTAAGACGGAAGAAAGAAAATATGAACGGAGGTACAGTAAAAGGATTGAAAGCGGTTGCAGCTAGGGGCCGAAGGGACGCTGCAAAGGCCCTTACGTAATTCCTACAGTGCACCACGTGAGGTGCAGTGACGGCTCTACCTCCCTACGGGGAGGAAAACGTTAATGTCATACACTATCAACGTCATTTGCATCTAGATGTGTACGTATTTTTATAAATGCAGTGAACGAGATTGTTGTATGATGACACGTACGTATAAATGTGATCAGTATTTTTTCCCCGTGGCGAGGTAGGCATTACTTAAGGTTTTTTGCGGCGTCCCTTCGGCCCCTAGCTGCAACCCTTTTCATTCCTTTTGCTGTACCTCCATTCTTATTCTCTTTCTTCCATCTTGCTATCCACCCTCTCCTAACAATTGATTCACTGCAGCTGCGAGGTTTTCCTCCTGTTACACCTTTCAAACCTTTCTACTCTCAGTTTCTCTCTCGATAAGTATCTTCTTTATTTAGTAAGGTAAAATGATTTGAAATGCACCGTTGTCTGCTTAGATACCAATGACTCTTAAGATGCCAAAAAAGATTTGCTTCGAAATAAAACCGGAAAAAAAATGCTTGTCATCATGTTCAGATTTTTCTTGAACAGTAGTCACAACTGACTTAACGTTGAAGGTTCTTGTGCGTGTCACAGGCAGGTGCCTTCGTTAATGCCGTGTTCCACTCTCGGATTAGTTCCAGATGTACTTGAAGAAAGTGTCTTGCTTGTCTTGCGCTCTCTCTCTCTCTCTCTCTCTCTCTCTCTCTCTGTTACACGCAAGCTTACGGACCGTCCTGTTTCACTAAAATTTTATTATTAGAATTTTGGTTTCCTTATCCCTTAGTGGGATTTTATTTTCTTTTATACAGTAAAAGAGGTGTCTCCATTCTATGTCATATTACATACCATATTTAGGTAATCCTATAACGAATGCGTCTTGTTATTTTGCATTATCTCTCTCTCTCTCTCTCTCTCTCTCTCTCTCTCAGACACGCAAGCACACGAAACGACCTATTTCACTGAAATTTTGAGTTGTTAAGTAGTTGGTTGCTTGTCTTGTATGTCCTTTTATTTTCTTTTATACAGTAAAAGAAAGCTGTCCATTCTATGTGTATTACTTGCTGTACATAAGTAATTCTATAATGAATGAGTCATGCTATTGCTCTCTCTCTCTCTCTCTCTCTCTCTCTCTCTCTCTCTCTCTCTCTCTCTCTGTCACACGCAAGTACTTGATACAACTTATTCCACTGAAATTCTTGTACTATACGGCCTTTTATTTATCCACAGAATAAAGGATGGTTCTGAATTCTATGTACAGTTCTTACTGTACTTAGGTACTCCTATAAGGAACGAGTCTTGTGAGTTTCGTTACATAGGTACTACTTTATTGGTCTCTTACAGCCGCTGGGTAGCCATCTAGGGAAATTTTACGGCCGTAAACGACAAAATTACAATTCCGGTGTGTTCTTTTTTGTAACTGTTCGGAGGTGTATAGAGAGAGAGGGGGTTGGGGGGGGGAGGCGTGGAGGCAGAGCAGCTGATCACCGTGCAGGAGTATTGCGGTAATAGATTTTTCTTATGAATGTTTTCACAACTTTGAATATATTTCCATTTAAAGCTGTGGTAGAACTAAAACTCCCTGTCTGTAGAATCGGGTGGGTGCCGCATGTCGAATTAAGTGAATATGCTGTATATTGCCTCACATACATATACATACGCACACACACATATATAATATATATATATATACATTTATATGTATATATATGTGTATAAATATACGTGTATGTATAAAGGCCCAGGAGGACTTTAACTTAAAATATAATATATATATATATATATATATATATATATATATATATATATATATATATATATATATATATATACATACATACATACACACACACATATTTATATATTTGCACATATATACATACATGTATATTTTTACACATATATGTATATGTGTATGTATGTGTGTGTGTATTCGAAGTAATACATGGAAAAATAAAAGAACCAAAACACATAAATATATATATGTGTGTGTGTGTTATGTGTATTTGCTCTGTGCTCTGCCGTGAAATAGCAGAGTTAGAACCCAGACGGTACGTGACATCAGGCGACTTCGGTGCGATTACTTTCACGAACGTGACGCGACGGTGATGACGGCAGTTGCCGGTTTAGAGTAATGGTCGATTAACTCAGTAATGATTAAAGTTCTGTACTCTTGGCTTTTGTAATCCTTAACCGGAAAGAACAACAAATGCAGTAATGCTTAATTTTTAACAGTTAATAATCTGTTATTTTTGGTTTGGGCCTCGGGTGACCCTCAAGCGGAAAGAACAGTAAATACTATAATACTTATTTTTTTTAACAATTAATACTATACGCGCTTGGCTTTTGAGCCTTATTGTGACCCTTAACCGGAGGGTACAATAAATACTATAATACTTATTTTTTTAACAATTGATGCTGTATACTCTTGGCTTTTGGGCCTCATTGTGCCCTGAAGGGGAAAGAACAGTAAATACCATTGCCAGAAAGATAAGTAAATAAGATAATACTATAATTCTTATTTTTTTTTAACAATTAGTACTGTATACTCTTGGCTTATGAGCCTCATTGTGACCCCTAACCGGAGGGAACGATAAATACTATAATACTCCTTTGCTTTTGGGCCTCTTTGTGATCCTTAACCGAAAAGAGCAACAAATATTATAATATTTGTTTTAAAATTTATAGTGATTTACTTAGGTTCGGAATTTTCACATATTTTGATTTCATTAGTGTTCATTGGTGCTCACACCATTCTGCAAGGTTTGTTGCAAAGTCCAAGGGAAGCTTCGTTTTATCTGGCAATGGACTGACATTAATGCCTGCGCTCTGCCCTACTCTTATATCAGGAAGTGGGGCCCGCATTAATTTGTAACTGAGAGGCGGAGACTACATTTTTATGATTCAATGCTTTTGTTAGCAAATCGACGACTGTTAAAATTTTCTACCTCTCCGTGCTCATTATTGCTTCTCCTTCTCCCGTATTCTACCACTTCCAAAGGTCCTATTCATTCTATTCCTTCCCCCCCTCTCTCTCTCTCTCTCGCTCTCTCTCTCTCTTTCTTTTGAACCTCCCCTCCCCCATTGGCCAATTTTAGGATATGGGCCGTAGAGCGAAGGCTAATTTTGACGCACCGTTCCGTGAGGTGGTGACGTTTCCGGTGGGGATTGGAGGAGAGAGAGAGAGAGAGAGAGAGAGAGAGAGAGAGAGAGAGTTGGCCATCAGGTAATGTGTGTGTGTGTTGTCTGGACTGTGATAATAATACACAATAATAATAATAATAATAATAATAATAATAATAATAATAATAATAATAATAATAATTGGCCACATCATTTGTATCATCATTATCTGTAGCAAAAGATTACTTCCCTGCTACTTCCGCTTATTAGTATTATCATTACAACGAATATTATAATTGTAATAATAATAGTACTAATAATGATATTATATTGCTGCATCATTATTCCGCTATTCGCTTATTTTCAATTTTTGAATTTAGTTTTCGTTTCCTTATGTTTTGCCTCTCATATTCGTACTTACTTTTTCTTGTGTATTTATGTCTTTTTGTTTCATTAGGTTAGTTTTTTTATTTTATTAACTTTTCATGATACCGCTTTCCTTTTAATTTTTTTCTTGCCATGGTATACTCTCCTCTCTTATATATCAACTACATATTCATTCATTATTTGTTTTATCTGCCCTTTAACTTTAAGTTTTGTCTGTTACATATTTCATCTTTTATTTACGTTGATCATTTAACTTCCGCACTGCTTATCTTGGATTGTATCATTCTTGCGTAATTGTTTTATATAGTTTTTCTTTAAGTGTTTCCTGTTTTGTATTTCTTATCTATTTGTATTTTATGATTTTTTTTATAATTCTTATTTCTCATTTTAATCATTCTTTCTTTGTTGTTTTCTCAACAGCTGCTTATTCATAATGTTTCTTCCGTTGTTACGTTTACCTGCATTTTATAAAATCTGTATTATTAATGACATTTTTCGCTTGTTCCGCGTCAAGGTTTATTCGTGATAAACACAGTGCATTAGAAAAGGGTCTGATTTATCCCCAATAATGATGATAATGACAGGTCCTTGTGGCAAAAAATTTTAAGCCAACTCGCTGTTGTAAGAAGATGCTCCTGAGCGAAGCGATCCCCAGCGAGGGAAAGCAGTTTAGGTCCGGCAACCCGCCCCCACCCCCTAAAAAAAAAAAATGTGAATCGCGCAATCCCATAGCATAAACACTTGCTTTTGAACAGCTTCGAACATGAAGGTTGATACTAACGGGCTCTCTCTCTCTCCGTCTCTCTCTCTCTCTCTCTCTCTCTCTCTCTCTCTCTTCTCCGTAGGGGAGTAGTGCCTATTGTGCACCTCATGCTTTGCACTGTAGGCATTATTTGAGGTTCTTTGCGGCGTGCCATCGGCCCATAGGTGCAACCCCTTTCGTTCCTTTTACCGTACCTGCTTTCATATTCTCTTTCTTTCATCTTACTTTCCACCCTCTCCTATGGCAGTTGATTCATAGTGCAGCTGCGAGGTTTTCCTCCTGTTGCACCTTTCAAACCTTTTACTGTCAGTTTCCCTTTCAGCGCTGAATGACCTCATAGGTCCCAGCGCTTGGCCTTTAGCGTAAATTCTATATGCACCGACCTCTCTCTCTCTCTCTCTCTCTCTCTCTCTCTCTCTCCCCCTCCAGAAGAAAACGCTTGTAGGTGGAAAAAATAATAGCAAACCGGTTCACTTTTATATTCCCCTCGGATTCAATTCACCTGTCGTTCTCCGCTTTTATTCACAAACTCCATTTCTTCCTTCGTATCTCGCTCCCACCTCGGCAGCTCTGTAATTGAATGTGTTGTCTCCATGCACTCAAATCTTCCTCCTCATTATTCTGCCCTTCCAGTCCGTTTCTTTGTATCTCCTTTCGCTTTTGTTCCTTCTCATTTCCTTTTCAGACTTCGGGCCTTTTTCTTCTCCTCGTTCGTCCATTTGTTTGGCTATGCCCTCGAGTTATGGCTGACATTTATTTGTGCGTTATTTTTAGCCTTTTAATTTCATGCATATTTAATTCACTCCGTTGTTTTTGTGTGGAGTCGGGGCAGTTTTGTTTCCCCCCTTTATTTTTGTCCCGTTTTCCTCGGGATCCCTTAATTGTGCGTTCATGCGGTCATCTATTTTCACGGTTTTTTGCGTTTTATTTGATTATCTTTCGGATTCGTCTGTTGATCTGTTTTTCTGGGGAAATATTTATTATTATTATTATTATTATTATTATTATTATTATTATTATTATTATTATTATTATCATCATCAGACTTCAGTGACCATGATGAAATTTATTTTTGTCAGTATTATTATTATTATTATTATTATTATTATTATTATTATTATTGTTACTGTTATTATTATTATTATTATTATTATTATTATTATTATTTGATCATCTTGAATTTTGGTCAGAAGGTACCCCATTATCCCCTGACTGTGTGACTCAATTGATCATCACATTAACCCATTTTCAAGATAACATGGTACCAATAATGGTAAAGAATGAAGAAAAAAACGGACACGGGATACGCTACATCTCTTTATATAAAAATCTTTAAAAAAGTTTTAATATTATGTAACTTTCCTCATCTCTTTTATGGAGAAATCTTAAAAAAAAGATCTAATTTTCGGGTCAATATAACTTTCCTAATCAGTCTAATACACGTGCTACTTTTCAAGGTCTGGGAAGATAATTTATGAATGTGAGAATTTACAGGTAACTTGTAGATTCTCATCCCACACTTTCGGGCAATAAATAATAATAATAATAATAATAATAATGTGACAAAAACAATAAATTTCATCGTGGTCACTGAAGTCTAATAATAATAATAATAATAATAATAATAATAATAATAATAATAATAATAATAATAATAATAATATGATGGACAAAAACAATAAATTTCATCATGGTCACTGAAGTCTAATATAATAATAATAATAATAATAATAATAATAATAATAATAATAATAATAATAATAAATTGAAAGTGATGCTGCTGCTTCTGCTATTCAGTGGCATCGCTCATACGCTGAGGGATTGAGAGCATGAGATTGATTTGAAGTTCTTAAAAAAAAAAATTGCGAAATTGCAAAAAAGCGACTTGTGACTCAGGCGACTTAGTTGAAAACTTCAAACTGTTGCTGTGTTAAGACCGATGACCTTCACATAGATATCAGGTCAGTTGATTTTTTCTGTTTGTTAATGAAATTTAAGAATCGTGATCCACATCAAATGGAAATTTTGTAATGATTAAAAATGGCATGGAAGGTATTATACACCTATTTTTGTCATATGACCATTGATACACATAAGACGTTTTCGGAATAGTTAGACATTGATAAGATTATTGTTATTATTATTTTATCTCCGGAATGTTTTTGTTTGTTATACCGTCTCTTATTTTCTCTCTTAATTATTTTTGTTAGATGTTTAGTGTTCTCCAAAAGTGCGTGTTCATGCGAATATACACACTCATTGAGTAGTATATATATATATGTGTATATATATATATATATATATATATATATATATATATATATATATATATATATATATAAACATACATACATAGATATATATAAACATACGAACAATTAGGTATTCTAACAGATAGATATATAAGCACAAATTCCTCCATTTTGATATTTTTATAGACATACA
>NC_089770.1:8778500-8813500 GCF_040412425.1 Macrobrachium rosenbergii | reverse complement strand
GTGACGTCAGTTGAGCGAACTTGCTCGACTTCGATTTTGCAGAGTACGAGAGAAGTGGTCATCTGTTAGGAGTTAAAAGGCCTAAGAGAACTTGTCCTCAAGGTTTGTCGCTGAATTTAAGGTCGCCGAAGGCTCCATTCTTACCAGACAAGGACCACTGTGTCTTGGCGTCGTAACATTGATGGTCACTGGCGCCTGGCTGATTAATTCTGCAGCTAATCTTACAAATTAAATGGTTATCACGGACTCGGTACAAATTAACACTTTAGTAATATGTATGGTATGGTTTTATTACAAGACAGTATTGTGTTTACTTTAGGGTTTTATAATTAAATTACAACATAGTCATATTCTGGGTCTGTGACTTTGGTAATGGGCCAAAACGAGTCATGAGAGCTAACATTGCGGGTGAGTTCTAAAGTTCATTTTTTTGTATTATTTAGCTGACCGTAAATATCCGCAGCCGATATCGTTGAATCCAGTTGTGATTGGCGGAAGCTCCCGATGCTCGCCACCCACCAAGTACATCGGCCAATCAGAAGCAAGAAAGAAATTTCAGCGATGTCCGGTGCGGATATTTACCGTCAGCTCACAACAAAATCTGACTGCAGAAAAGAATCAGTTGTGGATGTTTCTTCAGTCAAGTTACATACAAGTTACACACAGGAACAGGTCATTCAAACACCTGATATGAGAGTTTCATTCCATATGCCGGTCCCAAGCCCGGATAAAAGAGCATGGGCGAACTTAAGCCCTCTTGCAATATGATCTTAAATCCTCTTACAACGTAACCGGGAACGTCAAAGGGAAAAGAGAGTCTTAAAAAAAAATGAGAGCGAATCTTTACAAATGTTCTGCTAACAACTTGACCTTTTGAACCACAACCCATCAGATGTCTTAAGGGCTTCCTTAAACCAAGAAACGCTTTAATCTGTATCCCGCCTGGTTCGTAAAAGGAACCCCTCCTCCTCCTCCTCCTCCTCCTCCTCCTCAAGAGATCACACAGTCCCGTAAGGGAGAGATACAGAGACGGTTTCGTGTTGCACACAGACAGATCAAACGACATTGGAAAGCTTAAAAAAAAGGCACCACCCCCTTCCTGGGAGTAAGGGGAAGAGGGGAGCTAGCTTCCCGATATCGATTGCCGAAATCATAATCAGAACACGGCCCAAAAATAGCGAGAAGGGTGGGGCGGAGGAAATTCTCTCTCTCTCTCTCTCTCTCTCTCGGTAAACAAAAAAATATTGTTTTGGATCTTGAAGTCAGGTTTGGTGATCCGAATTCCGAATAAAGGAGGGATGACAACGGCTCGTAAAATACAAATATCATACATATATATGTATACTATATATATATATATATATATATATATATATATATATATATATATATATATATATATATTGTTATATATATAGGTCAATAGTGCTAGCGGCTTCACCCAAGGCAATTACCAGGTCCGGAAGGGTTAATCCTGATGCCCCTTCCTGTAAGGGTAAAAGGCGTGTGTATCATAAGACATACACACATATACACACACACACACGCGCAGCTGCACATGACCAAGTATTAATGTATTTGAGTTCTTTTGTTCTTTGTCATACATTGTTCGGCTCAGCCTGGAAGGAAATTGTGTTTGGGGATTCCGCGACAAAGAGGTTAATGTATGCAGTGAATCCGGTTTCTTGGTCTCTCTCTCTCTCTCTCTCTCTCTCTCTCTCTCTCTCTCTCTCTCTCTCTCTCTCTCTCTCTCAAATAGAAATGACCCCTTTTTCTGTATGAAATTTCTGACCGTTGGTCTTTTAAGAGAGCATCTCCCAATCTCTGTCGATATTTTAAACATTTGCAGAAATGCTGCCACGTGTTGTGTAAAGCTTAGAGTGAAACTGTGAAGCTTAGTGAGAGTGTCAAGCTTAGAGTGCGAGTGTGCAGCTTTGAGTGGGATTGTAAAGTTTGGAGTGAGAATGTAAAGCATAGAGTGAGAGTGCAAAGCTTAGAGTGAAAGTGTAAAGCTTAGAGTGAGACTGTGAAGCTTGGAGTGCGAGTGTACAGCTTAGAGTAGAATTGTAAAGTTTGGAGTGAGAGTTTAAAGCTTAGAGTGGGAGTGCAAAGCTTAGAGTGAAAGTGTAAAGCTTAGAGTGAGACCGTGAAGCTAGAGTTCGAGTGTACAGCTTAGAGTAGAATTGTAAAGTTTAGAGTGAGAGTGTAAAGCTTAAGGTGAAAGTGCAAAGCTTAGAGTGAAAGTGTAAAGCTTAGAGTGAAAGTGTGAAGCTTAAGAGTTGGAGTGTAAAACTTAGAGTGAGTGGAACGCTCTGAGTGCAAGGGGTAAAGCTTATAGTGAGAGTGCAAATCTTATAGTGCAAGTGGAAGGCTTAGACTTAGAGTGAGTGTAAAGCTTAGAATGAAAGTTAATTCCAGCCATCTTTCTGAATCGCCCAACTACAGTTTTCCTATAGAGATTACCTAGCAGTATTATTTGTATTTTTTTTTTATCCATGTATATTTCTTTTTTATCCGAAAATTCAATTTTTTTCTGTCTCATATACACCGGAAATTACACTTGTTATTTGTTTATCCAGCGGGAAAAAATTCACCTCGATCGAAAATGTTATTGTGATAGTAACTGCAATTCTTGAAGGCTTTTATGAAAACGTCCCTTCTTTAAAAAATTTCAAGGTAAATTTAATGTATTGAAAGTTTATTGGGAGAACTTATTGATTTTATTATGGAAATTTCAAACCTGATATAAGTTTTGTTGTAAAGATCTCATTTGGCTCTGTAATATCATACTAAACATTTCATTTGGTTCTAAAATTGTATTCGGGAAACTTCATCCCCCCAAAAAGTAAAATTTTATAAAAATTCAATCTCTAGGAGAGAGAGAGAGAGAGAGAGAGAGAGAGAGAGAGAGAGAGAGAGAGAAAGCATCCTCTAACGATCTCTCTCCGTCTTTTTATGAAAGAGAGAGAGAGAGAGAGAGAGAGAGAGAGAGAGAGCACCTTTACGATCTCTCCATCTTTTTATCAAACTTTTTCATTTTGTGAAAATTTCCTCCGAATGAATATTTTACGAAAATTCTACTTCCCAAATTATTTTGCATGTTAAATGTGTATATGTATGTTTACGCATTATCCCGTCAGTCTCTCCCAACTGACATCATTTGAAGAGGACGTTTTCCCACCATTTCGCCCCCACATGGAAACGTTTTCTTGTGGTTCTTTCGGGCTGGGAGGTGATTGGTGGAAAAACTGCCAATTAAGGAAGAGGCTTCGACAACAGGCAGAGCTGTTGGCAACGTTGGGTTTCCTCCTTACTGAGAGAGAGAGAGAGAGAGAGAGAGAGAGAGAGAGAGAGAGAGAGAGAGAGCAGGATAAAATATAGAAAGGAACCGTAAGCAAGAGAAATCGATGAATGACAATAACTGAAAATAAACAGAGAGAGAGAGAGAGAGCAGGATGAAATATAGAAAGGAACCGTGAGCCAGAGAAATCGAGGAATGAAAGTAACTGAAAATAAACAGAGAGAGAGAGAGAGAGAGAGAGAGAGAGAGAGAGAGAGAGAGAGAGAGAGAGAGAGAGAGAGAATTAGCAGGGTGAAATAAAGAAAACATGAACCAGAGAAATCGATTAAAATAATTGGAAATAAACAGAGAGAGAGAGAGATAATTAGCAAGATATAATAAAGACAGAGAGAGAGAGAGAGAGAGAGAGAGAGAGAGAGAGAGAGAGATTAGAAATAAAGAAAGGAACCAACCAAGAGCCAGAGAAATCGGCGAATGAAAATAATTGAAAGTAAACAAAGAGAGAAAATAGAAGTGGAAAAATTTAAATGAAGAGAGAATGAAGGGAGGAAAAAATGAAAGAAATTGCTGAATGAAAAAGTTTAATGAAAAGAGGGAGAGAGATGGCAAACGGAGGGCTTCTCTCTCTCTCTCTCTCTCTCTCTTAGCCCCAAATATGTAGTAACTTCCTTTATAAATTGCTTATTTATTTTTTTTGTGTAACTTTTTTTCGTTTTGAATGCGTATAAATTTTTTTATGTCAGATATTTGAAAGTCACTACGTTTATTTCTCTCTCTCTTTAGTTTGAGAGTCTGTGAGTTCTCTCTCTCTCTCTCTCTCTCTCTCTCTCTCTCTCTTTATTTTGTGAGTGTGATTCCTCTCCTCTTACGTTTTCTCTCTTTTTCTCTTTTTATTTTGACATTTTGTGATCTCTCTCTCTCTCTCTCTCTCTCTCTCTCTCTCTCTCTCTCTCTCTCTCTCTCTCACACGCCTGTGCTCCACCTTAAGTGAATTTTATTTTTATCTTTCTCGAAGATTGGATTCGGCGTAGTTTCCGGGAGGCAGATTCTTTTTTTATTATTATTTGTTTGTACTTCATATTTGTATATTATATATGAATACAATATCGCGCAGTTCGATGCAGGATTACTTATTTTGCTTGTGTTTGTGCTTTTTCAGTTAATTTTTCTCCAATAATATGAAGTAATTTGCAGTGTGAAATGAAGGGAATCATAATCGTAAAATTAGTACATTTCTTTACCCATATGTATTATTATTATTATTATTATTATTATTATTATTATTATTATTATTATTATTATTATTGTTGTTCAAATACACATATTAAAACAAGTCTAAAGTACCATTGACTTTCAAAGGAAGCTTCCATTTTCAAGTATTCAGTTTGGCGTATCGTAACTAACCTGCGGCGATTTAACATAACTTGATCGAAGTTCCTGTGTGATTTTCCATACTGCTGCATTCAGGTGCACATAAATATTGTTCTTTTATTTTTCTTCATTCTTCTCTGTTACATAAAAAAAAAAAAGTCGATCGTTTTCCACAGACCAGTAAATCTTTCTGTCCTGTGAAGGACAGTCGAGAGATGGATTTTTATTTTGTTGGGTGGGGTTGTGTTGGGAAGGTTATTGAATTAGGTATTTGTTTGTTTATTATTTAATTGATTGAATAAAATATTTATTTATTTATTTCTTTATTTATTTATTTCGGGGCACTGGACTATGCCTGCTGCGAGTATACTCGTAGGGGAAAAGATTCCACTAACTCGTCCCGTTTGTGTGTGTGCGTGTGTATTTTGGTGTTCGTGCTTTCTTGTTTTTCGGTTTTCATTGTGTTTTCTTCATGATGTTTTTGCATCAAATGTGTTCGTTGTTTCTTCAGTTTCTTTCTAGTTTGAGACAGCTTCAATGAAGTGGTTGATTGTTACTCGTACAGTGAGGCTCCAACCGACGATGGCAGTTGGTGGCATTCTCTTCATTTCTGAGATTTATGCATACATCTATGTCGGGATTTTATATATATATATATATATTATATATATATATATATATATATATATATATATATATATATATATATTTATTTTATATATATTATTATGTATATATACAAACATATGTTTATATATGTGTGTATGTGTGTTTATGTCATATATCTTTGTGAAACAAGTAAAGCTGTGTTAGTTGTGTCTTAGTCCTCATTTTATACGAACGTTGTCCCGGTGTATAGTACGGGAAAATGAAACATAGATGTATCATATATACATAAATGGCCTCAAACACGTACGCAGTTATGAGTATGTATATGTATACATATACTGTATATATGTGTGTTTGTGTGTGGATATGTGTATGTTCCTGTATGTGAGAGTTCTTGCGCGTGCCTTTACAGAGAAAGGAATTGAAAACACCAGAATGACTACTCATAAGTGCCAGACATTTTAATATAAGTGTCATTTCATCTTCAAACACTTGAACTTCTTTCGGTGCTATCCTACATGAAGAAATTTCGCAGTATGACGCCATTGGCACCGAGCCGCAATATCCGGCATCGCATGTGCATTTTCGAAGAACTGATCCACTGCCTTACGTTATCGTGATATTAATTTTTTTTCTGAGGAGGGAGAAAGAGATATTGCGAGGTTGTCCAGTTGAATTTCGAAGTCATTTCTTTTCGCGATTCTGTCGTGGATAGAAAGTTTAGGAAGAAGTGGAAGCTTTGCTATCTGTTATTAAAGATGGACAATTCAACTTGTATTTTAATGTTGTACTTACATTTTTATTCATTTATTTGTTTGTTAATTGATCTGTGTTTCTAATAACTGATCCCTATCCGTATTTCCCATTACCGTCTGTAACTTCTTTCGAACACCATATTATTCTTTGGAAGCTTGAATTTCAGTCAGTGGCCCCTTTGGTGGGCTTGTTTCATATGAATAGGGTGCATCTTCTGTGAAATAAAAAATTGTAGGAATTAATCATCCACACAAGGTTTCTTGAAAATCGGAGGTATTAAAATGCTGAGTACTTACATTTTGCCATTTAAACTGACATGTGAGCTTTAAAAATGGGTAAATCTGAAAAAAGTATTTTGAAAATATATTCACCAACCTCCAAAGTATCTGGATTAAGTGTCATGAAAATCATAAATAAACTTTTAACCCTAGACCCGTCACCTTGAGAAATAAGTCAAGAGTAAAAAAAAAATATATTCTGGGAAAAATCATAACAACCCTCAATGTGTTTAAAGATCTTCAGCAAATCAGAGGAAAGTTAAAGTGCTATTCTTTAAAATAATCTGTAACCTTGAAAAATATTAAAAATATTATTAAAATAATATTTAAAATAATACCTTTGACAGCGTCCTTTTCTAAAGCCAGGGACCTTATCTACCATAGTTTCAGAAACGAGAACAGGAAGTATAATTTTTAATTTTGGCCTTTGAAGTTGACCCATGACCTTCAAAAATAGTCAAGGCTAAAAATAGTATGGTGAAAAAATCATCAGCCACTTTGAAAAAAATGGAATAAGGGACTAATTATAATCGTGCCCAAAACAAAACCTTATGACGTTGTACTGATCAACCTCCTGCTTTATAAAATTATTACTACTCGTACTAATACTACTACTACTACTAATAATAATAATAATGCTATATTATAAGAGCGATATTTATTTCTTTTTGATATTTTTCGGAATTCCCAAATTGTCCCTTTCTTCTTCTTCTTCTTCTTCTTCTTCTTCTTCTTCTTCTTCTTCTTCTTCTTCTTCTTCTTCTTCTTCTTCTTCCGTCTCTCATTAAGAAGTAAGGGAAGCTTAATTCTCTGACTTTTCCGCAACAAAATTACCGAACTTGTTTCATCCCGGAATGAAGTCTCTCTCTCTCTCTCTCTCTCCCCCAGAGGGCAAGACGAATGTTCCTTAACTTTCCTGAAGGACTACCTGTTGCTGCTGATTGTTGAAAGCCATTGTTCTCTGGCATTATTATTATTATTATTATTATTATTATTATTATTATTATTATTATTAGGAGGAGGAGGGAGGACGTAAAATTAAAATAAAGTTAAGGTAAAGAAGCTGGACAGCTAGGTGGTTCGAAACCGAAGGGAGCGAATGACAGATAAAAGACAAACTGCAGTGTATCAAATATTCATTTTCATATGGGCGACCTTATATCTATCTTTATG
The DNA here is from genome assembly GCF_040412425.1 of Macrobrachium rosenbergii. NCBI lineage: Eukaryota > Metazoa > Arthropoda > Malacostraca > Decapoda > Palaemonidae > Macrobrachium > Macrobrachium rosenbergii. The sequence goes on along the minus strand of NC_089770.1, from coordinate 8,806,012 downwards.
TATAAATCGGCGGTTGTCTTTCTGGATAGTTGACTGTATAATTATATGTATCTATATCATTGTTTCTTAACCTGGGGTGATAGCAACCCCAGGGTGTTTGAAATAAATTTGAGGGGTTGCTGGAAATGCAGTACAAACGGAAAATGAAAACAGCCTCAAAAACAAATAATAATAATGATAATAATAATAATAATAATAATAATAATAATAATAATTGGTATTATTATTATTCATGTATTTATCTTTTATTAATTCTATATATATATATATATATATATATATATATATATATATATATATATATATATATGTGTGTGTAAATATAATCCCAGTACCCAGATGTAAAGGGGTCCTGGACTGTGAAGCCTTACTACGGGGGGTGCTGGGGTCAGAAAATGTTAAGAAACACTGATCTGTATAGGCAGCCTATGGGAAAATGCACATGGTTTACATGTACACAGAAAAAGCTTGTAATAGAAGCGAATTTACCGCAATTCACTTCATTTTGGTGACGTATGATACATATACCACAAACTGGAGAAAAAATATATTTATAAGCGCAAATGGTTTGGGAGCGTCATGCCCCCCCCTCTTCCGGAGTTTCAACACATTCAGTGGCTTTCAAGGAGTGTGAAACTAGGCCTCAAACAAGGTGGTGTTATATGCCAAAGGTGACCTGTTTCGTGTCCGTGAGGAAATCACGAAGACCGAAAAAAGCGCTGAGAACAGAAGGCGTTGGTGTGAGTTAGCGAACTTCGAAAACGGATTTTGAATTTGATTCCGGATAGCTTGGCGTTTGTGGGTCTTACTGTATCGTTCGTAGGAGACGGCTAAGAGGGAGGCTGCAGGCAGTGCTGACATTGTTTGCAAGAGGAGAAAGTTAGCAAGAGAGGCGGAGAAAGTTATAGGGAGAATTAGGAAGGAGGCTAGAGATTGAAGGATGCTTGTATTCTGTCGTGGATGATGGATGACAAAAAGGCAGGTTATATTAGCTGAAGATGTGATGATGGTGAGAAATGGAGAGAAGAAACTACCAAAGAAAATGAAATGTTTTCAGGGATTGTAAATGAAAAGTTTAACTGTTGAGGTAAACTGTCTGTGTAGTTTACTTGGATAAGAAAGCGTGGAAAAGTGAGTGTTTAAAAGGTGAAAAGATGGATAGAAGGTTTTTGAGGTGGTTTGGTCCCGGGGAGAGAATTGGGGCGCGGTACGATGTTGAAAAGGGCGTAGGAGAGACAGAAATGGTGGCTAGATTTAAGGAACAGAAATTCGTAAATGAGTGTTTGTGGGATAGATATGCTTTATTTTTATTCTTTCTGGTGTCATTCCCATTCCAGGAAGTGGCTTGACAATTTTAGTTTTCTGTAAAAGAAAACTATTGTGCCGGCTTTGCCGGTCCGTCAACACTTTATTCTGTCCGCACTTTTTCTGTTTTTCTGTCTGCCCTCAAATCTTAAAAACTACTGAGGCTAGAGGGCTGCAAATTGGTACATTGATCATCCACCCTCCAATCATCAAACATACCAAAGTGCAGCCCTCTAGCCTCAGCAGTTTTTATTTTATTTAAGGTAAAGGTTATCCATGAATTGTGAGTCTGGCAGCGCTTTCCGGAGGCGTCGCCGGCGCACCTTCATTTGACCGCATCTGGGGAGCAACTGAGCGTTGCCCGGTCGTAGGTGAGAGTTTCATACAGCATTATACGCTGTACGCTGTACAGAAAACTCTTTCTTCGGCGCAGTTTTTACTTGTCTATTCTTTAAACCAGTTTTATTATGATCTTTCGTGTTTGATTCCCAGACGTAGTGTTAGCGATGCAGTTTTTAAAAAGTAATCTGGTGATAATAGATATCATTCGTATTATTTACTTATGCATTTCTTTTCTATTTATCTTTTTCTTCACATTCATCTCCTCGTCAGAATTAAACTCTCTAATGGGCGGTTCCAACTTCCTTTAATTGCACCCAGTCGTTAATATGCCGTAAAGTTTCCTCCCAGTTCCCCATTACATAATTTCTCTCTCTCTCTCTCTCTCTCTCTCTCTCTCTCTCTCTCTCTCTCTCTCTCTCTGCTTCTGATGAAGTTCTCGGAAAAGTCCCCGTGACTAAAGGTAGCTTCTGTCGTGGGACTTTTAATAAGAGAAATTTTATACTGGATCCTTTCTGCCAGATTCTTTCCGCTTTGTTCATTGGAGCTCTTCATTTTTATTAACAGTCGCTTATTATTATATATATATATATATATATATATATATATATATATATATATATATATATGTTATATATATATATATATATATATATATATATGGCATAATGTTACTTAGTACATTAGGGGAGGTTTACGGTAGAATTTTTTGATTGAGAAAGTTGGACAGATTACGTTAAGACTGATAGAGGAAGAGTAGATTGGGTGTAGAAGGGAGAGAGGGTTTGTGTGTCTTGTGTGTATGTATGTTTGAGTGAGGGGGGATCAAGCGGTTGTATTGAAACAGTGAGGCACGCCCGGGCTTAGAATTAGCTTATAATAGAATCAATATAGGCAATTTGTAGCGTGTTGACGATGTACAGTATCGGTGATAAATTACTGAGAGTGATTACAAGCTTTTATAATGGAAGTGAAGGGCGTTTATGTAGGAGGGAGAGTTACTGGTTTGGTGTGAAAAATGAGCTGGGACAAGAGAGGTTATGAGAAGTCAGAGAAAGGAGAGTAGATGTACGTCCACAGTCTTTGGAAAAGATGAGTTGTAATGCTTTCAGTTACTGACTGACTGGGAATAGTGAAGCAGTACTGCAGAGGCTAGCAACAGAGTTAGGAAATGTTTGCAGTAGAGGAAAGTTAAGAGTTAACGTAAACAAGACTAAGGTTATGAGGATAAATGGAGACTAAGAAGATGGAGAAAATAACGGCTAATGGATTGCAGAAGAATGGGAGCAGTGGATTTGTGTAGGTGGTAGGGTGTAAGTATAATGGATGATGTTAGGAAGAGGAGAGGTGTGTCCCAGAATAGGCGTCGAAAGGAAGGCATTAGGATGCGTGCAGAAGATTAGGAGGAAATATTGTCTCTATGGAAACCAAAGGTCAAATTTATGAAGGAATTGTTGTGCCAACTCTCCTCTCTGGAAGTGAAATGTGGATGTTGAATACAGATGAATAAAAAATGTGTAAGCTCTTGAGGTGAATTATTTATGCGGTATATATTGCCAGCTTGTTGAAATATGGAAGAGGAACTGTCGTTTATATGGTTTTGCCTACCAGCTTCTTGGACATATGACCGCAGCCTCTCCTTCGAGGGAGCGTTGTTCCGCAAGGTCGTCTTCTGGGCTCCATACTCGACACTCGGTAATTGCCAGTGACCTTAATGAATATCCGGGTAATTACCTGTAAGAACATAAATCTGCTGCTTCGAAATACACAATTTGTTGGGAAAAGTATGTTAAAAGAAGGAAATTTTATATATATATATATATATATATATATATATATATATATATATATATATATATATATATTGATATGTATATCTTTTATTTTTTTTATTTTAGCTGTGGGACCAAAATAAATATTTTAGAGGCATAATGGAATTAGATGTGGTACGTGTATTGTGATTCAGCGAAGGAAAGACTTTGGGTGTGGGTTAGTTGTAATATTACTTTCGTAATTCATTTTCTTCCGGGAAAGTTTTCAGCGACTTGAGAAATGATTTCGGAATCTGCACATTAGGGAGATTGGAAGTTCTCTCTCTCTCTCTCTCTCTCTCTCTCTCTCTCTCTCTCTCTCTCTCTCTCTCTCTCTCTCTCTCTCCCGAAGGTCGTTTTCGCCTGCCAGTAATTGTGGGTTTTATTTTGTTTCATTTTGTAATTCTTACCATTTGCTTTTATTCAACGATTGTGTCTTTTCCTGCCAAGTTTTCTCTTTTAAAATTTAATTTATGTATTTCATTTTGACTTATCTCTCGCTGTGACGATTCAAACCACTCGATGGAAAATAATATTTATTTTTATATTTATATGTACTCACGGTTTTGATATAAGTGTATTATTTGGGAGTTAGTGACGCCTTCACTCTCGTTCCTCATTGGGTGTCGTTTCTTGCCACACCCTTTCTCCAGAGCTGTTCCTTACGTCGCCCTTATATGTTTTTATGTTTTTTGTAAAGCCTAAAAAGTTTTATTATGGTACCTTGGATCTTTTCCCCATGCTTACAGTATTTTTTCTTATGGTGAGTTAGAACTTTGGATTTCGCTGGGCTAGAAATTTTCCGTGTCTTTACATAAAACTTTTCCTTATTTTTGCGTAGAACTTTTCGTTATGTTTGCATAGAACTTTTTCTTATGTTTGCATAGAACTTTGTGTTATCTTTGCATAGAACTTTTCGTTATGTTTGCATAGAATTTTCCCATATGTTAAGCCTAAAATCTTTCCTCAAGTTATCCATGGAACTCGTCCTAATTTGAAGCTCAGAACATTTCCTCTTGCTAATCTTAATACGTTCTCTCAAGTTATTTATGTAACTTTCCCATAAAATCTACATAAAACGTTTATATTTGCATTGCAATCTCCAACACTGACACCTGAACCAGGTAACATGTCATACACTTGATTCATCTACGGAAATGATTTATAAGCACCGACGATCGCCCAAAATGAGAAGAAGAAGAAAGATGAATGCACTGTCAGACAGCTTGTAATATGCGCTCGTAATTTTGGTTGATCATTTGCGTGATGGTCATACGAATGTTTTCCTGCCTAGGTATTAATACACACACACCTATATATACATATAAATAATACATATATTATATACATACATGTGTATATGTATATACTGTATATACATACATACATATATATATGTACCTTATATACACACATATTTATATATATATGTACATATACATATACCTATATATGTTTGTATATATGCATGTATTCCTTTACACGTGAGTTTGCAGTCATGCGTTATTGAATTATGGATGATTATGTGTTTGCGTGTTTTTATGCTTGTCAACTGTGCTCCGTTAGTGTAAAACAAGAAGACCTGTAACCTATTTTTTTGTGCTGTGGGTTTCATGTTAAACGTTCTTGAAGAGTTTCATTCAGTAACAAACTGAAACCCTAATTATGATGAACTTCGTTTAGCACAAGTTCTGAGAGCAAAAGAGCCAATGTGATACTTCACCTGGAAACCTGAGAGAGAGAGAGAGAGAGAGAGAGAGAGAGAGAGAGAGAGAGAGAGAGAGAGAGAAGGTAATGAGGAAAGATGATTTTTTTTCTGCAGTAAACTTATGCTTTAATAGTTTCCTTGATCATATTTGGAATGTCCGACTGGGAGTTTTTTTTTTTTTCTAAACTTCCGCTTTTGTGCTCTTCTTCCATTTTATGCTCTCTTCTCTCTCTCTCTCTCTCTCTCTCTCTCTCTGCAGTGTGTATGTAGGCTGGTTTCTTCACGTCACTGATAATACAATCTCCTATCTTTGCTCATTCTTCCTTTCACTTTACACTCCTAACTACCTCCTGTCATCCGTCATCCGTCAATCCGCCTCATCTCTCTCTCTCTCTCTCTCTCATCCAGTTTAACTGCCTTTCATTACTTCCGCACGCCAGGCAGTCATCCGGCATCCTTTCTAGTCGGCAAGTCACTTCCTCATTGTTACTTCTGTGTTCAGGGGTACGCGCTAGGTAGAAAGGGTCCACCGGGCCAATCCTGTAGCTAGTGAGTGTTAAGTAAGATAAGTCAGTCTCTCTCTCTCTCTCTCTCTCTCTCTCTCTCTCTCTCTCTCTCTCTCTCTGTCGTCATATACGCATGCATATAAGTATACATGGTCATACTCATACATATGCATTTTTACAGACACTCAAATCATTCGTAAAAAATTTTTGGAAATTTAAATTAATCCTATTTAAATTCATTGGTTTGTTCTTGCAATGGAAATCGTGTTATGTTTTGGACCCAACCGAATTAGGTCATTAGGCCCAAGTTGGACTTTTCTCAGCTCTGGCACTGGGCTATGAATAGGCATAGTCTAATTTTATCGTTAGTCAGACCTGGTGTCTCTCGGTAAATCTATTTTGGGGTGGAAATTGAAGAAGGCCTATCGATCTTGATGGAATGTTCTCAAACCATGGAGTTCATCGTTAAATATATTTAATTATTTCTTCTTTTGTTAAAGGTCACCTCTCTCTCTCTCTCTCTCTCTCTCTCTCTCTCTCTCTCTCTCTCTTACATTTCCATTGTGTATCTTATAAGGCATTAAAATTTTATGTACCTAACAGTATATTTCACGATTATGTGAATCGGTAAATTTCAAAATCTTCGTGACAAATATTTCTTTCTGTAGTTACTGAATTTCTAACATTTATCCTTCATTGTGGGGTACAATATGTAGGTGTATGGAATAGAGAGTCTCTTGATTATAATTATTTGTACTGTGAATCTTAATGTTGATAGTAATCTGTCAGCTGAATATTATAAATTCGAATGTTCTCGCTGGTGAATCTCGCAGCTGTCGTCGTTTTTATATATATTCAGGATAACTGGAATTTTACCTTTTTAAATTACTTACAGGCATATAATTTTAACTCGATATTCATTCTATCCAATGTTTGTCCAGAGTCATTAGTGACTGTAGCGGTATTATCAGATTTTTCTTCATAGTTCTGTAAGATTGCTCTACTTTTAAGCAAGAAAGTATGCGTGCTTTCGTATGCACGTTAATATGCACCTGCATTCATCATGATTCAACTTTAGCGTGTTCTTTATGATCGTAAGGTTTTCGTAACCGTCGATAAGGTTTCAGAATAGGTGGGACTGCTCCATTTCATTATACTTTTTTTAAATTTTACTTTCTCGCTCCCAGACTTTCACTAACTGTACCTTTTTTCCATCCAGGCAACTGCTTTTTTAGCATTAAACCTTTTTCACTATCGGGGACGGCTCCCACGAAAAGACAGGACAAATATCATTGCCACATTCACACTTGAACTGCTGAATCATGGATGAACATCATGTGCAGAAAACTGCCACAGCGTTATCAGTTTCATAAACCTCACAGGAGGCTAACCAGCAGTGCGTCAAACCTCCACACAACGTGCCACTTGCCTCCATCTAGCTTTGTACTTTGGCGCACCCTGGTTGTTGAGGCCCTTCGTTTCTAGGTCTTTTCCTGTTCCTCATAGGACTTCTAAAATGTACACTGTTCACCAACTTATTGTCCTCCATTCTTCCCACATGTCTAGACCATCTGAAAATACTCTTGTCTATCTTCCCACCTAGTGTCATTTGTAGTTTATTGTTTTAAAATATAGAAAAAGTCAATTGACAATTACAGTCTGCTACACGCTCACATACACATATCTCTCTCTCTCTCTCTCTCTCTCTCTCTTCTATATATATATATATATATATATATATTGTATATATAATATATATATATATATATATATATATATATATAAAACATATATGTTTGTGCGTGTGTGTCAATATGATAGGTTCACTTAGGAATCTTGACCATTGCATAGAAAGGGTATATTCTTCATCTGTGTGATTACGAGAGAAAAAATACAATGAAAATGCTAGTAAAAAAAAAAAAGGTTAGTTTTAGTTTGTGTCGCGTTGTTACAGGCTTCTGTAATTGCTATTAAGTGCTGGTGGGATCTTATATTGTCACTTAATGATGTTGCAGATTTTCATTATACTTTAATGATGTTTCAGTCCTTTTATTTCTTATGTAATGTTGCTTCCATTTTTTTTTATTGTTGTTTAGTCCATCATATTCTTGTATCGCCTTTTATTGTTACCTTGTTTTTATTACTGTTTATCCATTATCCTTCCGTCTCTCTCTCTCTCTCTCTCTCTCTCTCTCTCTCTCTCTCTCTCTCTCTCTCTCTCTCTCTCTCTCTCTCTCCCCAGCATATTTACTTCTTAATGCCTAATATGATTTCATATCTCCAATGCCCATTTTTCGTAGCCTTTTTAGCTGTCAAAATTTAAGCCTTTCATCGCAGCCTTCAATTTCTCCCAGCGTTTTGTACCTTCTGTCAATCATCGTGGTCTTTTCTGTCATTAGTCAGTCATTTTTTTATCTTACTGAAGGTGGTCGGTGTTAAAGTTCCATCCAAACTATTTGTCTGTTGCACAAATAATTTTTAAGTAATATTTCCAGCTCTCACGTGAATTCTTCAAGGTCCTTCAGTCTTTTGTTCAAGATATCATTTCCAGCAGTTTAGTTTTATTGTGTCATTTTTTTATTTTTTGTTATTTCTTCGGTTTGTATATCTACCAAGCTTGTCGATCTTTTCTTTTAAACCTCTTTTATTATTTATCCTTTTTATTTTTATTTTTCACAGCACTGTTATTCAGTTTTATTATCTCACTGTTTCTATTTTCTCCTCTTGATCCCCTTTTTTCAGCAGTTTCCGCTTTCTGTATAGTACTTTCGCATCATTGTATGATTCTTTTTCGGGATATCTGTTAGAGCCTTTGTAATAATGCTGTGTCTTGCTCTCCGCTGGAAGACAAAGTCATATAAATGTAACTTTGTCTTCCAGTTCTTTGTACAAGCCTTTGAGGGCATTCTTTCCAGGCATATGTCCTGATTATTGCATTTTTTCCAGGCCTTAGCTACTCACGGGACTGGCAATTTCCTCAGCCACAGAATTTCTTCTAAAAGTTTCATTTATCCTCAAAGCTTCTTCTTCAGAGGGTCTGGTGTATTTCATTAAAACTCCATTTATTTATTAATCTTTCATTTTCCTTCTTTTAATCAGTCAGTAGACTTAAATGGTGCTCAGTTGCACTTACCATCGGCCTTCCGTGAAAAACAATTCTGACGGATGAAATAAATATTATATATATATATATATATATATATATATATATATATATATATATATATATATATATATATATATACTGTATATATATATATATGTAATATATATATCTCGTATATATATATATATATATATATATATATCAAACCACACTGAGATATGCAAATAAGACCTCCTCCTTTCCCATTCCTCCTCCTACTCCTCTTCCTCCTCCTCCTTCCTCCTCCTCCTCCTCCTCCCCTCCTCCTCCTCCCTTCCGCCTCCGAATATCCCAGCGTGTCTTTTACATAGTCAAGTGGTATTGATGGGGAGCCGTCATATTTTGGCACTCCGACTCGGTTCAAATTAGATTCGGCTCAATTTCTTCCCACGCGGGATCATGGGGGTTGGTGGGGGGGGGGGCGTTAAGGATTCCGCCGCGACCCCCGAGACTTGATCGTGTTTGACAACGCGGTTTGGAATATTTTCCGGGATTGATGTATTCTCTCTCTCTCTCTCTCTCTCTCTCTCTCTCTCTCTCTCTCTCTCTCTCTCTCTCTCTCATTTTAACACATGCACACTCACACACACCCTCCCATTGCTCTCTCTCTCTCTCTGACGCATACACAGACACACACAGCCATTTCTCTCTCTCTCTCTCTCTCTCTCTCACACAGAGCTTGGTAACTGAGGCTTAGATTTAAAAATCTGTGTAATCTTATGATTGTATCTCTCTCTCTCTCTCTCTCTCTCTCTCTCTCTCTCTCTCCTCTCTCTCTCTCTCTCTAAGGCTCCGATATATGGAATCAGTTTACTGAAAGAATTCCGCGTAGGAAATGTCCTCGTAATTTAATACTGACCTATGATTATTAGGTTGCATCCGTATTATTACGTGTGTATGTGTGCGTATATTAGTTTGTGTGTTAACCATCATGATTCTTTGTCTGTGAACGCAAATAAACAAAATTCATATCGTCACAGGAAGTCTGTAAATAGGGGATAATGTAGGCGATGGCCATGTGATATTTGTGGTTATTTATATCTTTTTTTTTTCTTTGTGTGCTACGTAAGTCCTTTAGTCTTTTTCTTTGTATGTACTGTTCTCTCTCTCTCTCTCTCTCTCTCACAGAGCTTGGTAACTGAAGGCTAAGATTTTAAAAATCTGTGTAATCTTATTGTTGTATCTCTCTCTCTCTCTCTCTCTCTCTCTCTCTCTCTCTCTCTCTCTCTCTCTCTCTCTCTCTCTCTCTCTCTCACAGAGCTTGGTAACTGAAGGCTAAGATTAAAAAAATCTGTGTAATCTTATTATTGTATCTCTCTCTCTCTCTCTCTCTCTCTCTCTCTCTCTCTCTCTCTCTCTCTCTCTCTCTCTCTCTCTCTCACGTAAGACAGTTGTCTGGTTTTAGTGAAATTGGTGAAGTTAAGTTACTGTGGGTCTTGTCAGCCTTTGGATGGTGACCACCAGGAAATGACTTATGCCTGTATCATATAAGTCCATCGTACATCTGGAGTGCAGGATGCGGTGATAGAATCTCATTCCAAAAAATACTAGCTGGAAACAACTGAAAACTTTCAGAGCTACCCCCACTGACGGGAAATCCCTGATATATATATATATATTATTGATATATATATATATATATATATATATATATATATTATATATATTTATTTATATTATGTGTCTATATATATGAGTATATATATATTATTAAATTATATATATATATATATATATATATATATATATATATATATATATATATATATATATATATATATATATATATATATAATGTGTGTGTGTGTGTGTGAATGTGTGTTTACAAGTGTATACTGTTACTCGTGGAAGTGTTCTCCACTTACAAGATTCTCTTTACGTGATCTCTCTCTCTCTCTCTCTCTCTCTCAAGATCCCCAACGCTAACCTCGTTCCCAAGGTCATTCGATATCCCATTGACCTAATTTACGTCGGGAGGCCTCGTTCGCCAGGGTGTCTAAGTAACTATTTTTGTCTATCTCTATTTGTTTGTTGCTGCTGCAAATGTTTTTACCTCTTACGTTTTCGAACCGAGTGTGGCTAGCAACCCTATTCCAGCGAGTGTAATATGCTGTGTGTGTGTGTGTATGTACTGTGTATATATATATATATATATATATATATATATATATATATATATATATATATATATGTTTATGTTTATAAAGGTGTAGCGCCAGACGATATACACTTCCTTTTTTCAGCTCAGTTCTTAGCCAAGTAGGTCTTGGCTTTTCCGCATTTTAGGGACCGTAAAGTGTCCATGTATCGGCCCACCTTTTTTTTTTTCACTTTTTCAGCCGAAATCTGGAACATATCCTGCCCCAGGCTATCGATCAGTCAAGTGTCTTTCGTCAGTAGGCAGAACATTTGTGATTTCTCTCGTAGTGTCATTATGAGTGTAATCTTGCCTTTTAATGCTAAGTAATTTATGCGAGGTTTTATTTTCTAAAACTCCAAATCATCTAGTAAGTTTTTTATTTCGCAGAAAAAAGCTGATCTTTTTAGCGAAATATATTAATATATCTTGCTATGCGCTCTAATTACTGTTAATATCCACACTTTGTGAAACATATCCCTTACTTAACCCACAGAATTTCTATATATCTACAATTTTCTTTCATACACTTTAACAGCATTTATTTTGTTTGCACTATATAGTTAATTTCATCTTTTGTAAGAAGTTTAGTCATTTCTTTTAGAAGGTCACACATGGTCACTTTTGTTTTTGCCATTGTATTCAATACATTTAATCAAATTAGGGTCCACCCGTTAAGTGTTCTGACGTCAGCACTACACTCCTGCTAAGAAATCCGATAAAGTAAGCAATGCCGTGTTATCACGTTTATTTTCGTGTTTCGAATCCAATTCAAGTGTTTTAGTAAACTATTTGTTTACAGCACTTAATGGGAAGCGACTCAGACCAAGGACGAAGGACTAAAATATATCAAATGAATATTATTGTATACAACTCTACAAAAAGGTCACTTATTTTCCATTGTTATTTTTATCATGTATAATCTATCATTTGAATTAATTATTTTGCAATTATATTTACAAAAGATTTCCTTGCTTTTCTTGTCAGTATATTTAACGTTTACATACTTCCAAATCTTTTTCCAGCTGAACAGAGAATGCATTACTATGATCGGACCTGTATTGTTTTCCTTTCCCTGGAATGATTTCCAGAATTTTCCTTAATGGATTTAGGTTGGTAACATCATTTCTTGTTCGCAATATGCATGCAGGATAAGGGAAAATTGGTCGAATTTTATGTCTCAATTGAATATAATACAATATTATTGTAAGAAAATGTAAAATAGGTAGAATATTGTAAAGATCTATATTTTTAGGCTACAAAACAAATTCAGTAAAATAACGTGCATAATTTTCGGTAGGTTTTGGTTAACTGCAGCGCTTGTTTTAGAGGGTAATTTGGTTAAATAACTCTAAAATTACCTTGAATTAATCTAAACGCTACCATAAGAGGGATCCAATCACTCTAGTGTGAGTTCCTCTGCTCCGATTCCCAATGTGCTCCTTACCTCACTTCTCCACCGACAGGCCCGGGATCGGTTCAACGAGGAACGAATGACTTAGCCTCTTCCGTGAAAAGTGTGTTGTGCTAATGTTAATTTGCACAGTGAATAAAATAAATGGGTGTGAGTTGACTGCGGAGGGTCATGTGGGCTGTCAGCCTCATCCTGCAATCACGTGACGAGAACCAAAAGGTTAACAGCCACTGGAGCCCATCTCTCTCTCGCTCTCTCTCTCTCTCTCTCTCTCTCTCTCTCTCTCTCTCTCTCTCTCTCTCTATATATATATATATATATATATATATATATATATATTATATATATATATATATATATATATATATATATATATGTATATATATATATGTATATATATATATATATGTCATATGTATATATGTATGTATATATATAAATAAATATATAGTATGTATATATATATAAATAAATATATAGTTTCTTCGTCATAAACCTTTTTTTTTTTTTACTATAGAGGAGGTCCCTACTGGGGTATCAGTGCCTTCAGTGCGCCTCGCGTGTGCACTGTGGACACTACCAAAGAAATGTTGCTGCTTCTTATCGGCCCCTAGCTGCATTCACATTTTAACCTTTTACTTTACCTCCGTTCCCGCTTCCTTTCTTCAGTCTTCCTGTCCAACCTCTCGAACTAATTTCTCTTTTTTTAACTATTTTTTCTTTGTGCAACCGTGGGGGTTTCTCTGTTCCACGTTGAGATCTTTGTACTTCATCTCTTTAATTTTCTGGATTTATGTGTCCCGCTGTCCAACTACGCGAACTCCCTCTTTTCAGTGTATTAAGCGCTGAATGGCCGAAATCTCCCTAGTGCTTGGCTTGACGGCCTAAATTTGGCTGATTGAAATCTAACTCCAAGTGGGCGCTGGACGGCCATCATATATATGTATGTATGTACGTATGTATATATATATATATATATATATATATATATATATATATATATATATATATATATAACTATATATATATATATATATACTGTATATACATATGTATATATATGTATATATATATATATATATATATATATATATATATATATATATATATATATATATATATATATAAACAAACTTTAACTACAAAGGCCGTTTAATATTATCCAGTTTCGCTACTTCGGAAAATACCGAGGAATTATAAGGAGAAATGGAAATACAGGATATTAAACGACATTTGTGTAACTTAATATTCGTACATAAATCACGGTGATGTGATAAAAAAAATATACCTACACATGTGTATATATACATATACATATAAATGAAGTGTAGACCATAAGTTCGAACATAATCCTATACAGGAGGAATCAGATATTCGATCTTTATCGTAACACTAGATGCATCTGTTAATGCAAATGATGCTGTTTGTCTCTTTTTTTTTTTTTATCACTCACGGTATTGTGACACTGGCAGTTTCTCACACCTACAGCCTTCCTGTTGCTTGTTAGGATCTCTTACGACCCACCCCTTTATACGTACGTGCATACATTTTATATATATGTATATATATATTCTATAAATATGTGTGCGTTTATATATATATATATATATGTATTATGTTTATTTATTTATTATTATTATTATTATCATTATCATCATCATCATTATTATTATTATTTCACTAGCTTCATTTCGACAACATTTTAAATTCTTAGACATATACTTGTTCTCTCTCTCTCTCTCTCTCTCTCTCTCTCTCTCTCTCTCTCTCTCACACACACACACACACACACACACGCACACACGCATCCAGTATATATCGATCGTTAAATTATATACTCGGCTATGTTAGGTGACAACCAAGAACCGTGTTCTTGATAAAACTGTTTACAGCTGTTGTAAATAGTTGACGTCTCTCTCTCTCTCTCTCTCTCTCTCTCTCTCTCTCTCTCTCTCTCTCTCTCTCTCTCTCTCTCTCTATATATATATATATATATATATATATATATAATTTTATATACATATACATTTATATGCTGTATATATCATATATATATATATATACATTTATGTATTGATATATAAGTATATATATATATGTGTATTCATATTTATATACATATTCTAAATTACTGAGTATCATTTTGCCCCTGTTAAGGCTCAGTGCCAATTAATTTCAGGTCACAATCATGTAACCCTGCTGTATTTATTCGTTGTTTTACTTCACGCAATAAACACCATTAAGTATTTTTAGAAGTCTGGATACTGTATTCATGTGTACTTGAGGGAGTTGTGCAAAGAGTCTCTGACTTGAGAAAGGGCAAACAGAGAGAGAGAGAGAGAGAGAGAGAGAGAGAGAGAGAGAGAGAGAGAGAGAGACTCGCTGATATGGAGGCTTCCTTCAGCATCTCATTCTTATCTGGATCACTTTATCTTCTCGGGATGTCCTTTCTCTCTCTCTCTCTCTCTCTCTCTCTCTCTCTCTATTTGCTTGGGGGAAATGTAGAAATCGGGATTTCATATTATTAAGAAAAGCGAAAATAATGTGCAAGACGGTTTATGACAGTAATTTCAGCCAACTGTTGGCACTTATCTTTTTTCTCTTCTCTCTCTCTCTCTCTCTCTCTCTCTCTCTCTCTCTCTCTCTCTCTCTCTCTTCATTATAAAATTTCTTTTGATTTGTTTATATTAGTCATTCATTCTCTCTCTCTCTCTCTCTGCAATATAACATCTCTTTGTTTTGTTTACTGTTAGGCATTCTCTCTCTCTCTCTCTCTCTCTCTCTCTCTCTCTCTCTCTGCATTATAACATCTCTTTGTTTTGTTTACTGTTAGGCATTCTCTCTCTCTCTCTCTCTCTCTCTCTCTCTCTCTCTCTCTCTCTCTCTCTCTCTCTCTCTCTCTCTCTCTCATCAGTAAACAAAGTTCCCAAAATCGCCAAGGTAAAATAGAGCCTACATCAAATGTATATTGGCAATAATGTTTGTTAGCAGTCCATCTGTTGTTTTTTATTTTGGTTGTTTACTATCCATGACATGACATATCCTCTGTCGGGATCGCTTTCTCCAAGTTATCAGTCCCAAACCAAGGATTAGGACGACTGTACCCTCCTATGACGCCGCGGAGTTGGTTGGCTGACACACACACACACACACACACACACAGGTGCCGCTGCAGGATATATGCTCTAGTTGTCGGTCGAACTGTCTCAAGAGACGGGGCATGTCGTCCGTCACTCAGCATACCCTTTCGTGGATCGCGACACCCAAGTCTTAATTCTTAATCCGTTTCCCAATCTGCCGAGTTCTCCAGAGGGGTAATGAGTTGGGGATGTGATTTATAACAGAGAAGATAATCTGTAGTCGAGAAGATGGTCGGTAGTAGAGATTAACTGTTTGTTTTTGTTGGTGTTTTTTTTTTTTGTGTTGCGTGATAACGGAAAGGCGGTTACTGTGATGTTGTGGTCTTGTCTGCTGCGTTCATGCATCCTTGAAGCCCTCCGACAAGGCGACGTTCTTGGGCCCGTCATCTTTGTGTTTATGTTATCACATACATATCTGTGAACTTTGTTTATCCTTTTGATACTACTGCCTCCTTGAGTGTCAAACTTTCAGCGTCATGGAAGGTACGAGCGTGCCCAACGGTGGGGGTGGTGCCACCTTTGAGAACGGGGTTACGAACGGTGCCAGCAGAGAGGAGGGTGACCCTGAAAATAGGTTCTCAAAGGCACCAGAAGAAATAAGTAGCTTTTGTGATTCTGCCGTCGACGATTCATCCGGTGAAATGACAGAGACGGGAGATGTAGGAAACAAGACGAAAGATGTTGGAAACAAGACGAAAGATGTTGGAAACAAGCCTGAGGAGGAGGAGGAGAACAACGACAAGTCTGATGGCGAAAAGGAAGAAGAACCGACGGGCGAAGTGATCGTCCGCAAGAACAGCATCCAGGAGAGACGTCAGAGCAAGGGTCTGGGGAATCAGGCCCTGCGTTTACCCGTCCAGAAGGCACAGTCGTTCCACCAGGGCATGACCTTAGACACGGGCGGCCCTGGCACGCCCACGAGCGACTCCCCTTCCTCCAACGTCCCTTCGCCTTCCAGCCCCAGCAGCAACCACTCGGGGCCGAGAAGCCCCGCCATGGCGGTGCTGAGCCGCGTCTTCAGCTTCCACGGGACCAAGTCCCCGAAGAAGTGCCCTTCCCCTCCGTCTTCCCCGAGGTCCCCACTCTCCGCCCAAAGCCCCAAGGGTAAAAGGAGGGCATTTTATCTTCCTCTCCGCCACAGCCCGTCGCCTACGAGGGCCAAGTCGGGGGACGAGAGGTTCTTCGCGGCTCTAAGCCCCAAGACCCCACCCTCGAGCGTATCTTCCCCTTCCAAGAAGTCGGATAAATCCTCCCCAACCTCATCCCCGGTGAAGAAATCCCCCAAGACCAAATCTCCCCAGGGGAAATCCTTCCCCAATTCGCCTCTGAAATTATCCCCGCTGAGTCCCAAGACGCGGTCTCAGTTCTTCATCTCCCAGGGGCATAATACCCCTCAGACGGATGTCCCCGTCGGAGGTGAGGTCATGCACATGGACGGGGCGGGCATCATCTACCGCCCCAAGAGGTCAGACGGCCGTTTCCTACGCCGTCGGCATTCCGATCACTTTCGGTCAAAGGATCTCCAGAGGCTAGCGGCGGACCTGGACCAGAAAGGGTCTCAGAGGAAGAGGAGTCGTGACGATTCTGAGTAAGTTCTCTCTCTCTCTCTCTCTCTCTCTCTCTCTCTCTATATATATATATATATATATATATATATATATATATATATATATATATATATATATATATATATATATATATATATATATATATATATATATATATATATATATATATATATAATATATATATATATATATAGTATATAATATATATATATATATATATATATATATATATATATATATATATATAATATATATATATATATATACAGTATATAATATATATATATATATATATATATAATTAATCAGGTTTTCAACTCACTCTGTTAACTTTCCTCTTGCACAAGATTTTTAGCCTAACCGTTTCATCAGTTAAACTTGCCATTTTAAAATGATGGGGCGTTAACCATATGCATAACCAACCACTTCCGTCCGATCTTCTGATGGGCATGAATTTAAAAACCTCTCATGGCGGCATTATCAACTTTGTAATCGGTTTGGACAATCATTTCGTCAGTTTAAATGACAGATTGTCAAAATTAAAAATGCCAGACACCTTTTTTAATTTTTTTTTTTTTATTCGGGCCTGGGATCAGGTTAAGCGAATTGATTCTTTGGGCCGAATTCGTCCCTGTAAAAGAAAACTAATGTGCCGGCTTTGCCTGTCCGTCCGCACTTTTTTCTGTCCGCACTTTTTCTCTCTGCCCTCAGATCTTAAAAACTACTGAGGCTAGAGGGCTGCAAATTGGTATGTTGATCATCCACCCGCCAATCATCAAATATGCCAAATTGCAGCCCTCTAGCCTTAGTAGTTTTACTTTTATTTAAGGGTAAAGTTAGCCATAATCGTGCTTCTGGCAACGATATAGGATAGGCCACCAGCGGAGCGTGGTTAAAGTTTCATGTGCCGCGGCTCATACAGTATTATACCGAGACCACCGAAAGATAGATCTATTTTCGGTGGCCTTGATTGTACGCTTTAGCGGCCGTATACAGAAATTTCGGCGCATTTTTTACTAAAGTTTTTGAGTTTTTCAGTCAAAATGTCTCAGTTTTTGATACTCTATAACATGTCAAAATTTCAGCTGTCTGCTTTGTCACATTTTCCGACAAAACTTCCACAAAAGATGAGCTAATTAGAAGATGTGAATAATATCAAAACCTTTGATGAAGCCTATTTTCTCAGAATGAGGAAAAAATGGCTTACGCCAGTTCATCAGTCTAGGGACGAATTAGCAAATTCCTTCATGAATTGAATTTTTATTCAAGCAGAAGTGAATAAAAACTGAAATCTCTCTGTAATGAAATAATATATACATTTAAAAATGCTCCTGCAGCAGTTTCAAAATTTCCATCTCCCGAATGCTGTATAACTGCTGAGAGACTGATTTGACCTTGAAAATTTGGTCTGAGAAGGCATCAGGTTGTATATGTGTGTTAAATTACATATGTTGATGTTTATGTGCTTGTCGGTGGAGCATACGTGTATCTGGTTAAATACTCTTAGTTGGGTAGACTAAAGCACAGAATAATATTTCTTGTACACGTCTATATATATATATATATATATATATATATATATATATATATATATATATATATATATATATATATATATATATATATATATATAGGCTAAATATATAAATCTATATAATATATGTATTATACATATGCATATATACATATATATACTTATATTATATATATATATATATATATGTATATATATATATATATATCTGAAATTTCGCCACATGCATTATATATGTATACACATTCATACATGTATATATATATATGTATCACAGTTATTTTTCCATGGATGCGTGGGTTTTTTTTTATCGTCAGCTACCTGTTTTTACAGATATTCCTTCGTATCTTTTCATTCGGCTCGTTTAACTTCACCACCTAAATTTAAATACTTAAAAAAACACTTTCTTCATCGCGTTCTCAATCTTGAAATCTTTTGTGTAAGTATCTTTTACCCTCGTCTGTTTATTAATTCTTAGTCTCGTTCGATAGCCAAGGTTTCATTTATGTTGCTTAATATCCTGTAACATATCAGAATTTTAGCTGTCTGCTGCGTTGTCAGGTTTTCCTACAAAATTCCCACAAAAGATGAGCTAATTAGATGCTGCGAATAATATCAAAATCTTTGGAGCCTATTTTCTCAGAATGCGGAAAAAATGGCTTACGCCATTTCGTTAAACTAGGGCCGAATTAGCAAATTTCTTCGTGAATTGAATTTTTATTCAGACACAAGTGAATGAAAACTAAAATCTCTCTCTACTGAAATAATATATACATTTGAAAATGGTCCTGCAGCACCTTCAAAATGCGATATAACTGCAGAGAGACTGTGATTTGACCTTGATCATTTGGTCTGAGGTGGTATATGTGTATTGAATTCCATGTGCTGATGTTTATATGATTGTCGGTGGATCATGTGTATCTGGTTAAATACTCTTAGTTGGGTAGACTAAGGCACAGAATAATATTTCTTGTACACGTCTGTATTTATATATTATATACAAATTTATAATATATATATATATATATATATATATATATATATATATATATATATATATATGCATATATTATACATATATATTTATGTATGTATATATATATATATATATATATATATATATATATATATATATAAATATATATGAAATTTCATACATGCATTATATATGTATACATTCATACACACACACACATATATATACATATATATATATATATATACATATATATATATATATATATGTTATTTGTTGTTTTTCCATGGATGCGGTTTTTATCATCAGCTACCTGTTTTTCCAGATATTCCTTCGTATCTTTTCATTCGGCTCATCTAACTTCACCAACATAAATTTAAATACTTAAAAAAACACTTTCTTCCTCGCATTCCTAATCTTGAAATCTTTTGTATAAGTATCTTTTGCCTTCGTTTGTTTATTAATTCTTAGTCTCGTTCGATATTAGAAGGTTTTCATTTATGTTACTATATTTCCTAATGCTTTTTTTTCCTGCAGATATTTATTTTGCATATTATATATATATCTATATATTATTTATATATATATATGTATTATATATAATATACACTCGTATATATATTTTTCTTATGAAAATTTGCTTCCAGATAATTTATTTTTTCTTTTCCAGTTAATTTCCTTACGTCCTCAGTAACCTAGATGTTGCGACACTAGTTTTAGTGATCATAAATCAATCAGTCACTCTTCCAGCAGATAGATCGCTTGCATTTTATCAGAGGGTAGTCAGTTAAGTCAGAGGGCAATTATTAGCAGTCCTCAATGGTTTCCAGTGCGTCCTCCAGGATGTATAGAACACACACACACACACACATAATACACATATATATATACATACATACACACACATATATATATATATATAATATATGTGTGTGTTCTATAACTATATATATATATAAAATATCTTTTTCACAAAATTCAATTCAATCGCCAAAGCTTCTTGATGTTCCTCTTGAAGAGATGTCATTGTATTAAAACTTTATACTTTACAAACTTTGTTTAGTCATTTTAACGTCAGCTTTCATGTGATAGTGACAGGTTGATGTCATTGTATGCCATTGTTTTAAAACTTAACACTTTACTAACTTTTTTTGTTGGGTCTTTTTGATCTCAGCTTTCATGTGACGGTGACAAGTTAATGATCCCTGAATGGGTTGCGGGGCGGGGTTAGTGTCGTCAGTGCACCCCACGTGGTGCACTGCAGGCATTACTTAAGGGTCTTTGCAGCGTCCCTTCGGCTCCTAGCTACAACCCCTTTCAGTCCTTTTATTGTACCTCCGTTCATATTCTCTTTCTTCCATCTGACTTTCCACCCTCTCTTACAATTGATTCATAGTGCAACTGCGAGGTTTCCCTCTTGTTACACCTTTCAGACCTCCTTACTGTCAATTTCCGTTCCAGAGCTGAATGACTTCTTAGGTCCCAGCGCTTGGCCTTTGGCCTAAGTTCTGTATTCTATTTCAATTCTACAAGTTGATGATCACCTCAGACATGTGTTCCGCTGTAGCTCCTAATTTCTGATTTTGCTCTTTCCTGGTCAATGGCTTTGATGTGCTCGTTGGTTTCTATGGCTGCCATCTGGAATGAAGTATTATCGAGATCTTATTTTAGAATAACGCAGCACTAACTTGCAGTCTCTCCCAGGCCTCCTTTCCGATTGCATTCTCTGTACCTGCTGTGTTTATATAAACTTTGATTCATATCACCAACAATAAATCCACTTCTTGTATTTATATACATTTTTTTATTTATATCACCCACATCACTAACAGTAATTCTTTCATCTCTTTCTGGTATGTCATATTATAACATTCTGCTGTTATTTTTAAAATTCATCTTGTATATCTTGGGAGAGTTCATTCGTTTGTGCATAGCATGCTTTGATACTCATGTTGCACTGTTGTGATTCAAATCTTGCAAGCAGTAATCTAATGCTCGTTGCTTATTAGCCAGTCAGTGCCTTTTCTGCCTTTGGTATTGAAGATCATGACTACAGTTTCCCAGCCAATTTCATTAGCTCTTTTTGAATAAATATACATTACCCAACTCAGTCTCGCTACTCCAATTTCTTGTCACCTTGATTCACGAACCACAAAAATGTAACCGCATCTCATGGCTTCATTTCTACATATTCTGTCTTTGCAGTCTGATTGAGGGCTCTTATGCTTTCCTGTTTCCCAAATATAATTTATCTTTAGCATAAATGAACTCAGGTTTTTTACAAAAATTCCCGGGACTAGGGGACACTTCTAAATTAAATCGATGCATTAATGTAGCAGAATCCGCGACAGCTTCGTTGGCCAAGGCCATAATTTTCGATCGCGTCCCCAGCCTTTATCTAAAGAGGTGTCGACTTACAAGTATTATAGGTCCTCGTACCCTGGGCTCTGGCCCAAAATCCAATTACTTACCAGCTGGGGCAGGAGGAACTGGTTCTCACTAAGGGGCAAGGACGTAACTCCTTAAAGCTGTTTGGATGACAATACCCGGTTATTCAAGTATACCCTGTATGTGTGTATATATATATAATATATATATATATATATATATATATATATATATATATATATATATATATATATATATATATATATATATATATATATGTATGTATGGATATATGTGTATGTATGCATATATGTGTGTGTGTGTGTGTGTGTGTGTGTGTGTAGTTGAATATAGATAGATATAAAAGTATCTCTCTCTCTCTCTCTCTCTCTCTCTCTCTCTCTCTCTCTCTCTCTCTCTCTGTAGTTATGTATATATATATATATATATATATATATATATATATATATATATATATATATATATATATATAGATATAGAGATATATATATATATATATATATATGTACAGAGAGAAGAGAAGAAGAGAAGAGAGAGAGAGAGAGAGAGAGCCTGAGATGGAGAAACAGATGCTACATGGCGCTCCCACGTTTTCCTATCAACTGGCTTATCAGAAAAATATGTTTAGGTTTAATCACTCCCCGCTTATTTAATATTTTTTCCTCAATAATCAAACGTCAATATGATCCCCATGTAAACAGTATGTGGATCTCACAAGAGTCCCCTTCCCCCTCCCCCATTAATCCTAGGTCATATCGGTCTGTATCAAAAGACGCTCAGCTGTCGTTTACTTGAATGATTCGCTCTCTCTCTCTCTCTCTCTCTCTCTCTCTCTCTCTCTCTCTCTCTCTCTCTCTCTCTCTCTCTCTCTATCAAATTCATTTAATTATTTTGAGAACAAAATTAATGTTTTGGCAACTTCTTGTTAGTTTTCAGTCGTTTCATGTGATAATTTTTATACGTTATTATGATGATGATGATGATGATTATTATTATTATTATTATTAATATCTCAGAAGACGCTCATCTGTCGTTTACTTGAATGCTCTCTCTCTCTCTCTCTCTCTCTCTCTCTCTCTCTCTCTCTCTCTCTCTCTCTCTCTCTCTCTCTCAAGTTCATTTAATTATAATTACAAAAATGGTTCGGCAACTTAATGTTATATTTTATTTGTTTTATATGATCAGTTTCATACTTTATTATTATTATTATTATTATTATTATTATTATTATTATTATTATTATTATTATTATTATTATTATTCACCAGTTTGGAAAACAGGATGCTACACATTCAAAGGGCTCCAAAAGAGAAAGCAACTCAGAAAGGAAAAGGATTTAGTGAAGTAAAGGATGAAGTGTTTAGGGGAAATGACGAAACAAAAAAAAAAAAAAAAAACATAAAAAAAACACGAAACGATGCTCCTTTGAGCCTGCCCATTAAAATTGCAGTTGGAGATATTTGCAATAGATTCTGTTTTCTAATGTATTTTTTCATTGATTTACTTGTTATAAATTTTTTAGATTTAGTGTTGCTTCTTGTTATTAGTTGTTAACTTAAGTTATGAATATTAATATATATTTAAATATTTACTTAAATGCATATATACATATAAAAATACACATATACATATATACTTATATATTTATCTGTATGTATATATTCATACATATATGTATGTGTGTATATATATGTATGTGTTTGTATCTGTACGTATGTTTTTTAAATTATATTAATTCTTTTCCTGGTTGCTTTTTTATACGCACTTACATTTGCTCCGAATAATTAGGAAGCACTTTTTGAAGTCATTCTGACGAAAAAGACGCGTGAATTCCTCGGGATTATATTATTCACTTAATAAATTCTCTCCCGTCTTCATTGGTTTTAGGATTGTGCAACCTAGTCTCCCCCCCCACCCCTTTTTTTCCCTAGAGGCATCCTTTTCGTCGTTCACACAGCAATGCATTTCATCACTGAGACCCTGAACTTTTACGGCGTTATTATCTAATGAAGATATTTTTGTCGCGTCCTGAGTCATTAATATGCACCCTTTTTCCTTATAGGTGGAGGTTTCCGTAGTGGGGTTACTGCCGTCAGTGCACCTCGCACGGTGCACTGTGGGCATTACTCAAGGTTCATCGTAGTGTCCCCTCGGGCCCTAGCAGCAACCCCTTTCGTTCTTTTGACTGTACTTCCGTTCATATTCTCTTTCGTCCATCTTACTTTCCACCCTCTCCTAACAGTTGCTTCACTGCGCGCATGCGCCGTTTTCCTCCTTTTGCTCCTTTCGAACCTTTTTACTGTGTTTTCTTTTCAGCGCTGAATGACCTCGTAGGGCCCAGCGCTTGGCCTTTGGCCGAAATTTTATATTCCATCCCATTTCTTATCGGTAGAGTGCCGTCAGTGCACCTCACGCGCGGTGTACTGTAGGCATTACTTAAGGGTCTTTGCGGCGTGCCTTCTTCGGTCCCTAGCTGCGACGCCTTTCGTTCCTTTTACTGTACCTCCTTTCATATCCTCTTTCTTCCATCTTACTTTCCACCCTCTTCTGACAACTGATTCACAGTGCAACTGCGAGGTTTTCCTCCTGTTGCACCTTTCAAACCTTTGGCCTAAATTCTATACTCAATTCGATTATCGGTAGAGTTGGAAAATCAGCTGTGTTTCGTGTAAGTGTGTTTCTGTGTATTTGCATAAATAACGAGTACGGATTTAATTCATCTTTTTGTGCTAAATAACGTCCCATTTGATCGCTTCCCTGGACTCATAGACGCCTCTGTCTTTGTCTGTCAGTCTGTGACTCTCGCTGTACTTTCCAGAGGCCGGGGGTCGAGCAAGTCAGAAGGGTTCAGAGGGCCATGTGGCCAAAAACGTCGACACAAAATGTATACGTGTATACAGATATATGAATGTACTTATATACATACACATATGTGTATGTATATATGTACATATATACTTATGTATGTATAATGTATATATATATATATATATATATATATATATATATATATATATATATATATATATATATATATATATATATATGCATGGGCAAGTGCATATTTTTTTTTTTTTTTGATGTTTCTTCCCTTCCGTTTTGTAATCTCTCACTATCTCAGGATGTTAGTGACAATCATAACAGGATTGGTGTAGTTTCACATTCTCTCTCTCTCTCTCTCTCTCTCTCTCTCTCTCTCTCTCTCTCTCTCTCTCTCTCTCTCTCTCACACTGTATTTGGACAAATACATCATATTCATAATTTTATGTTCATCCAGTAAAATTCCTGGTAATAATTAATGGAACCAGGGAAAAACTATATTTTTTTTAGTTCACCCTTTAGCCATCATATCAAGAATGACGGCAATGTGCATAAAACTTCAACAGCCTCACATCTGTTCAAATATTTATACATGTTTTTTAATTTATTTATTGAAAAAGTATTAATTTATAAATAGACTCAAGGCGTAGAAGATGACCACAATAAATTAGCAAGAAATGTCGCTTCCATCATAAACTTAATTTATACTGCTGTGAAAAAGATGCAGATTTAGAAATGTATTCCCCATGTAACACAAATGTCTAACGAGATTGCATGATTGATTGATTTGTGGCTACAAGAACTGGCGTCACAACATCTAGGTTATGTAGTAATAAATTGAAATAAGAAACTAAAACATAAATAAATAAATTTAAAAAGAGTTTTATGGGAGGAATATCTAAAATTATAAGTATATATAAGTACATTATATATGTACATATACTATATATATATATATATATATATATATATATATATATATATATATATATATATATATATATATAGATAGATAGATAGATAGATAGATAGATAAATAGATAGATAGATAGAGAATCATCTGTGTTCACATATACTATCCATACATACACACGTACTGTATACGTATAGGAGCCAAATTTTGTTGAGGATGCCCGCCTGAATATTTCACTATTCTTACTCTTAGTAGAGATGTGAAGTAACATTGGGTATGGCCAGTACATGGGTTGGTGGTCATCAATAAGAGTCAGATTCTTTTAGCACGAAAACACTTGTGATCGCCGTGGGACCGTTGGCATAAGACATACAGCCTCATCCTCAAGGTTAATCCATATGAACTTGTAATAGACCTTAATAACCTGGTGTGATTATTATTATTATTATTATTATTATTATTATTATTATTATTATTATTAGTAGTAGTAGTAGTAGTAGTAGTAGTAGTAGTAGTAGTATTTTCATTTATTAGTTCATTTAATTTTGGTTAATATAAAACCGTAAATTTGTTTATAAATATTAGGAAGATGCAGGATATGTTTGTGTGTGTGTGTGTGAGAGAGAGAGAGAGAGAGATTTTATTGACTAATTGTGTTTTTTTTAATCAAAACTACTAAAATCACCGACCCTGAGAGAGAGAGAGAGAGAGAGAGAGAGAGAGAGGTAGCAGTAAGCCAATTAGCCTACTTCATCTTTGCTTGATAAAGAGAGAGAGAGAGAGAGACTCATTATTATCAATTCCTTGATAACAGTGAGCCAATTACTTCATTGAGAGAGAGAAAGAGAGAGAGAGAGAAAGAGCGCTCCTCAAAGAACAAAAAAAGAGAGAAAAATGACTTGAGCGAAGACCAGAAAAAAAAAAAAAAAAAAAAAAAAAACGAAATTTTACCTGCGATGGCATTTGAGTATTGTGCCCGCTGTTCATCGGTTGCCGTTTCTCATTGTTTCGCGTGGAAAGATTTGTTTTAGGCGTTGCCATGGCAACGCAAATCCTCGATTTCGAAATGTATCCTCTTATCTTTCCCCAAACGAATTCATCGATTACAATTTCCGATCGGTCGAATGTATCTGGCCTATATTTTTTCGCTCAGTTTTTTTATTTTTCGTTCAAAGAAACGGAACTGTGGAATTTTGTTCATTTTAATGGTCATTTTTTTTTTTACTTAATTTGACGTTTTTCATGTTATTCATTCTTTTTTATTTCAAAATATTTATTTTTTCGCTCAATTTTTTTTTTCACTAGAACAGTCGGAACCATTGAATTTTGTTCGTTTTAATTTTTTTTTTTTTACTTAATTTGACGTTTATTCATGTTATTAATTTTTTTGTTTCTATACATTTATTTTTCGATCAAGTTTTTTCTTTAAGATAAACGTAAATGTGGAGTTTCGTTCATTTTAATAGATTTTTTTTTTACCGAATTTGGCGTTATTCTTGTTAATTATTCATTCTTTTTTGTTTCTATGTATTTATTTTTTAAACTTTTTTTCACCAAAATGAACGGAACCGTGGAGTTTCTTCATTTTAATTGCCTTTTTTTTTTTATTATTCACTCTTTTTCGTTTCTATAGATTTATTTTTCACTCATTTTTTTAGATTAAAATAAACGGAACTGTGGAGTCTCGTTCATTGTGATTGATTTTTTTAAACTTAATTTGATGGTTATCCATGTATTAACTTGATGATTATCCATCTATTCATTCACATCTTTTCTCAGCCTACTGT
>NC_089770.1:8771000-8773500 GCF_040412425.1 Macrobrachium rosenbergii | reverse complement strand
TTGAATTTAATGACCTTACTTAGCACTAATTATAATTCAAGGTAATGCCTATTATAAGTGGGTATTTTTAATATTAATAGTTTTGAATTTAATGACCTTACTTAACATTAATTATAATTCAAGGTAATGCCTATGATAAGTGAGTATTAATAGTACTAATACTTTCGTATTTAATGACCTTACTGAACAGTAATTCTAGCTTATACTGAACAGCTCCGTTTTGAATTTAATGACCTTACTTAACACTAATTACAATTCAAGGTAATACCTATGATAAGTGAGTGTTAATAGTACTAATACTTTAGTATTTAATGACCTTACTTAACAGTAATTCTAACTTATACTGAACAACTCCAGTTCGTTGGGTACTGAAGCCATTTGGAATGGTGAGGGAAAATCCAGCCGCGCTGAGTTGCATCCTGTTTCTCTTGTAATCTCCTTATCTTTGAGAGAATCTTTCAATTTGTTGAAACGTCCTCTCTCTCTCTCTCTCTCTCTCTCTCTCTCTCTCTCTCTCTCTCTCTCTCTCTCTCCGTAGGCCGTGGTGTGTATACTTTATTCATACATATGTGTGGTATTCGTCCTAGTTTCTGGTAGTCTATACAGAAGTGCGTTATGCGATTCAGTACTTACACACGTATTTGCATACGTACATACATTGTATAGAATATGTGTATATATATATATATATATATATATTTATATACATATATGTATGTATTATTTATATATACATATAATGTATGTATATATTTATATATACATACATATTTATATAATATATATATTTATATATCTATGTATATATAATAAATATATACATAGTTATAGATATATATATATATATATATATATATATATATATATATATATATATATATATATATATATATATATATATATATATATATAGTGTGTGTGTGTGTGTGTACTAGCATTGAATGAAACGATCAGTATTATAAAGTAAATGATCACACATCTACAGCTACCCGAAATAATTCACATGTATCTGGCATGTCCGGATGTGTTGCCCTTGAAGAAAACATGGACAATTTTAATCCTAGGAACGTTTCGTTTTTTTATTTTTTTGCTCAATTATTTCTTGTTTATGATCCTTTATTTTTGTCCGTGAAGGTTATACCGAATGTGCGGATCCCGAGAAGAGACATTTATGACAAATCAAGGTTTATGTTTTTTTGTGGCCCCTAAGGTGGACATTGGCGTGAGGTTGACTGGAATGGAATATGAATATAAAATTTAGGCCAGTGGCCAATCGCTGGGGGACCTATGAGGTCATTCAGCGGTGAGAGGGAAATTGAGAGCAATAAGGTTCTAAAGATTGTAAGTTAAAAAAGTTAAGTATACCTTAGTTTTACCAGACCACTGAGCTGATTAACAGCTCTCCTAGGGCAGAGGAAAACTTCGCAGTTGCACTATGGAACAGTTGTCCGAAGATGGTTGAAAGTAAGATGGAAGAAAGAGAATATGAATGGAAGTACAGTAAAAGGTATGAAAGTGGGTGCAGCTAGGGGCCGAAGGGACGCCGCAAAGAACGATTAGTAATGCCTACAGCGCATTGTGAGGCACACTGATGGCGCTACCTCCTTACGGGGGTGAGGTTGGATGTATTTTATTTAGGTGTCAGATTCAGGTCCTGCAGTGGACTGCGCACCTCTGGTCAAGAAGCTGTTCAGTAACTGGTTCTGCCTTTAGCGAGAGTCACTTTTAAAAATACAATAATCATTTAAACACTAGAGGAAGTTTTCCCTTCGAAGATGATCTCTGCAGTTATTTCCAGACCTTTGAAGATAATGCTTTATGTCACAGCTCATGTATTTCCTTTCTATAGTTTGCCTCTTTTCTTCTCTTTACCTGAAAGCCTTTAATTTATGTGACTTAGAATCTCAGAACCGAAACTCAGGCAGGTGGAGATATTTGACACTCAACTTTGTCATAAAACTTTCACTCCTTTTGGAAGTTACGTTCTGCCGCGGTGGCAGTTGGAGTGGAACCTTTTTAACAAGTTTTGTATTTTGTAAAATACTTTAATTGTTTTCATCTGATAATCAAAATGAAGTATTTACCATCAATCCAGTGTCCGACAAATATGCTGATGTGTTCACCCAACATAGAAAAACGAGGAGGGAATGTGAATATATATATATATATATATATATATATATATATATATATATATATATATATATATATATATATATATAACAACAAGCAGGAGTCCAAAGAAGACGACAGTCAACAAAACAGTTGCATATTTATTAAGAAACGTTTCGTGTTACTTAAACACATCATCAGTCTGTAAAATTGAGAAATACACATTAATTCTCTAATTTACAATAAAAGCTAAATTAAAAACGGCAGTTAAATTCTTTAAAATTACAACATACATAAAAAGTAAAAAGAAAGGAGATTTTTCTAAGTCTACCTGATCAATAGAAGGGAAAGACGAAGTGAGACCACAAGCTCACGCATGCCCAGAGTA
>NC_089770.1:8761000-8766000 GCF_040412425.1 Macrobrachium rosenbergii | reverse complement strand
AAGCTGGAAACTCTCTCGGTTTCTGTTACTCTATGTAATATGCATCTTCAATTTTGAAATTAAATCTTTTAATTTGTCACAAGTAGACCGTGTGATTTTAATGATTAAACAGTCACATTATTGTACATGAGAGATTGTATTTTTCCAAAATAAAAAAGAGTAAAAAAAAAAAGGGGGAGCTTTTGTCCATTTGCACAACGTTCCTCTTCAATTGGCTGAAGAGGACCGTTGTCTAAACGGTGGAAAGCCCCCCCATTTTTTTACCCTTTTTTGTATTTTGGAAAAACACATTCTCTCATTTACATTATTGTGGCAATTTACTCATTATTTCCGTTCACAATGTAGTGATGCACCATAGATACCGTTTGATTTTGATTTCGCGAAGTGCGTTTGTTAACTTTCAAATTTTCAATTAAACTAGAATCTCTCTCTCACTTTCAGTTGCTCTCTGTACTATGCATCGTTATCATTAACGAGCCTCGTTACGATCAAACGAGTACGTAACGTCAACGAACTGTCTCTCCCAAGTAGAAGGGGCGTGCGATCTCTTGAAGTAAAGCAATGGAATTAACTGTTAATTGCCAGAGCTCTTTTTAATTACCACACGAAGACTCATTTCATTCTCTCGCCGAACAACCGTGGGCGGAAAGGAGTACAAGGTGACTGGGGGCGTACTAGGGACATCTTCCCCCCTCCCCCTCCGCTCCATTAAACTACCCCTTTGATTGGAGGCTCGCTTCGTTTCAGAAACGTTATAATGGCCTTAATGATATCAACCTCTCCTCTACCAGTCGGGTCCCGTCATCGATCCAAGACGGAGATTGGGAGGGGGGATGTTTGGGTGGGGGTGGAGAGATTAGGGCGATTTAGACCCGTTTCCCGAAAAAATCGTGTGCCCCTTTGTCGGCCTGCTGATTAGTTACCTGGAAGTTGGCTGTGATTGGTTGCAGTTAGGGAGAACGGCGTGAGGACAGCAACCTCACCCCTCTAGACATGCTGAGAACAGGAAGCGCCTCCGGGAGTCACCTCCTCAAAGGGTATTTATATTGTTTAAATATCAGATTCTCTTTCTCTCTGTCTGTGTTTCTCTCACTTCCGCTATTGGGAAAGGTGACCCACTTCATTAAGTCCGTCTATTGATTAGCTGATTGAGAAAACTTTTTCCCTGGTGTTTTTCTTGGCACTGAGTCTTGAGTGGATTAGTTCGGACAGAGAGAGAGAGAGAGAGAGAGAGAGAGAGAGAGAGAGAGAGAGGAGGTGGGACGGCTCGATTCTCGCTCACAGGCTAATTTGAAAGAAATTGGCGTTTTCTCTCCTGAGGCCACATCATTGGGATAGACACTTGCAGTGAAATGCAGTGGGACGGGGGTTGTTGGGGGAGAGGGGTGTAGCCAGACTGGCCAGACCTATCCCCCGTGCTTTTTTTTTTTTTTCTCGGTCACTGTATAATCTTACTGTTTCTTTATTATTGGTCAGCCCTATTCCCTGTGTGTTTTTTTCTGGTCACTGTATAATGATAGTGTTTCGTTATTATTTGTCATCTCTTTTTCCCTGTTTTTCTTTCGGTCACTATATTCTTTCTGTTTTTTTCTCGGTCACTGTATAATCTTATTGTGGTTAAACTAAGATATACTTAACTTTATCAGTGCTGGTTGTTTTCTTAACAATAAATCTTGTATTTACTAATTTATTTATATTTTTATGTAATTATTTCGTAATTTATCTTTTTTTCTGATAACTAAACTCGTCTTTCTGTATTTCCTATTATCTTCTGTAACTTCATTTAAATGAACACCATACCCTCTGGAAGCTTGAATTTCAGGTCAACGACCCGTGTAGGCTTGTTCCATATAAAGAGGTTTATCCTCTGAACAATAATAATAATAATAATAATAATAATAATAATAATAATAATAATAATAATAATAATAATAATTTAATCACTTTATCTTTCGTTCAGATCGTCTTGTTAATGTATTTATTACTTTGTCATCAGTTCTGGTTGTGTTCTTATGAGTTTATCAATTTGTTTTCCGTTGTGGTTGTCTTGTTATGATTGGTTTACTTCATATTCCCTTGGGGACAGGTTCTTTCTATCGATTTTACCACTTGATAAATAGTT
Source organism: Macrobrachium rosenbergii (assembly GCF_040412425.1). NCBI lineage: Eukaryota > Metazoa > Arthropoda > Malacostraca > Decapoda > Palaemonidae > Macrobrachium > Macrobrachium rosenbergii. The sequence continues at coordinate 8,763,878 of NC_089770.1, read as the reverse complement.
ACTGCTTTACTCAAGAAACAAGGAGGAGGAATGGGAATATGAGAGCTCGGAGGATGAAATAAATAGAAAACCACGACTTCGGTGGTGATACAAGGCTTTTAAAATGTTGTAACCAACAATTTATACATTCATTTTTATAGCGGGAAGGTGATGAAAAGTGTTTGTAACGGGAAAGGTAAAATGCATGTTTTTTTTTTTTTTGTATCAGAAAAGCATATTTTGTTTTTACCTGGAATTGTTAAAAGATTTTGATATTAACCGAAACGGTATGTTTTTTTTTATTTAAATCAGGAAAGCATATTTCGTTTTTAACTGGAATGGTTAAAAATTCTCATCTTAACCGGAACGATACAACATTTTAATTTTGAATGGAAAGTTATGAAATTTGATTTAATGTGAAAGATACATTTGTAATTAACCAGGAAATTAAAGTTAGGTGGTTTTGCAGGATAGTAAAAGTGGATAAAGGTATTTGGTCTTTTACCTAGCTGTAATTTTTTTTTTTTATAATCATTAGGTTGTATGTGTTGTCCTGCGTTGGGTCACAGTGAAGCCCGAGTTCATGAGGTGTAGCGGTTTTACATCCGCTCTCTCTCTCTCTCTCTCTCTCTCTCTCTCTCTCTCTCTCTCTCTCTCTCTCTCTCTCTCTCCATTACAGCCCTTAGTCAGTTTTAATAATTTCTTGGACAGAGAAATCTTTTGCTCTTTCTCCGTAGATTTCCTTAAGAAAACGGTCCTTAAACAATCTCTCTCTCTCTCTCTCTCTCTCTCTCTCTCTCTCTCTCTCTCTCTCTCTCTCTCTCTCTCTCTCTCATTTAGAGGTCTTAGTAAATTTTAATCATGTCTTGGACAGAAAAATATGTTGCTCTTTCTCCTTAGATACCTTTGGGAAAACGGTCCTTCAACAAACTCTCTCTCTCTCTCTCTCTCTCTCTCTCTCTCTCTCTCTCTCTCTCTCTCTCTCTCTCTCCTCTCTCCCCCCCAAAGTGTACTGTAGATTATTTTTCTGAGAAACCTTGAGATCATCCCTCGATATCACAGTTCAGTCATCGTATTTTATGCAGAGAATCTTGGGACAGAAATTGGAATAAGTCGGAGCCCTCCGTCATGTCCTGATTGAACTGAAAATAGACGGCTGTATGACTTTTCCCGTCCTTTCACCTGTAATTTCATTCCGATCTGTCTACGGTTTCGGGTAATTTCATTTCGCTTGGAAGCGTCTGGCTGTGTTTGGAGACCCCCTCTCTCTCTCTCTCTCTCTCTCTCTCTCTCTCTCTCTCTCTCTCTCTCTCTCTCTCTCTCTCTCTCTCTCTCTCTCTCCTTTAAAGCCTATGGTCAGTTATAATGATTTCTTGGACAGAGAAATCTTTTCCTCTTTCTCCTTAGATTTCCGTGGGAAAATGGTCCGTCAACAAACTCTCTCTCTCTCTCTCTCTCTCTCTCTCTCTCTCTCTCTCTCTCTCTCTCTCTCTCTCTCTCTCTCTCTCTCTAAGCCTTTAATCAGTTTTAATAATTTCTTGACAGAGAAATCTTTTGATCTTTCTCCTTAGATTTCCTTAGGAAAATTCTCTCTCTCTCTCTCTCTCTCTCTCTCTCTCTCTCTCTCTCTCTCTCTCTCTCTCTCACACACACACACAAACACACACAAGGGGAAGGTGACACACTTCATTAGATCTGTGTATTGATTAGTTAATTAGGAAAACCTTCTTCATGTTTTTCTTAGACTTAAGTCTCAAGTGGATTACTTTCGGAAAAAAAGAGGTGGGGTTTGGGGAAGGAGAGGCACTAACAAAACAGCGAAATGTCGTCCTTGACCAGTTCGCAGTTCTCTCTCTCTCTCTCTCTCTCTCTCTCTCTCTCTCTCTCTCTCTCTCTCTCTCTCTGTACCATTAGAAACTTTTTCATTTTGAAGAGAGATTCTCTATGAAATTTTAAAAAGTTCAGTGTTTTCCACAGTTTCCGATAACTATTTTCCTTTGTTAAAGAGTCAGTAGGCTCGAAATGTAATTCTAATCCATAACAGATCAGTTGTGCCTTCCATTAACTTTGCTTGGTCATCTTTCATAACTTTCGTTCATTCTGAGAACTTAGACAATCGCCAGCAGGGATAGTAAGTTTTGTGTGTGTTTTTGTGTGTGTGTTTTTGTGTGCATTTTTGAGCTGGAAGAAGGGTCGTGAAAGGAGTGTTGAATGGCTCATGTTTACAATGGTGCATTACTGGTTGAGGACTGCTGGAAGAATTAGAAAGTGTTTGCTAAAGGAGAAAGGTAGGTGTGACTGCAAGAGCATGATGAATCAGTGAAAGTTGATATGGGTGGTGGAAGAATGGAACTAGCAGAATTAGGTACTTGTATAGGGGTAAATATCAACGGAGGATGGCAGGATTGGAGAAGAGTTTCGGTCTAGGCGAGGTGAAAAAGTTAGCAGGACGTGTGCGAAATAGTGGAAACTTGGAACCCAAGGTTGGCATGCATGAAGGGATTGGTGAACCAGCTCTCTTCTGTGGAAGTAAGGTGTGCGAATTAAAGAAGATTGGTGGATTTTGTAGATGGATTGTATACGAAGTATATTTGCCATAAGAACTGAAGGGGTGAGTTGTAGAGATACGTAGAAGTGAAAAGGATAGAGCAGTGGAAGGATAGTTTGAGATGGTTTTGTCATGTGGTAAAAATGGAGGATTATAGATTATTATTATTATTAGCATTATTTCATTGCATGAAACCTATTCACATGGAACAAGCCTACCAAAGGTGGCCATTGACTTGAAGTTCAAGCTTCAAAAGAATGTTGGTTCCAGCCTCCCACCACAGACCCCACTCTGCAGCAGTATCTGATCATGATATGGAGCCGCTCTGTGGAAGGCGCGAACCCGCTCTGG
>NC_089770.1:8701000-8756000 GCF_040412425.1 Macrobrachium rosenbergii | reverse complement strand
AAATTGGAAAATGGCAAAGGCGAAATCACAGGCTTCTCAGATAAATGCAGGAAATGGAATTTACAAAAAAAGACAGTCGCGACGGAGGAAGTGGCCCGCTTTGAGAAAGCAGGCGTTGCTTGCAGCAGATATAGATGGTCGAGGTGGTAACAGGAAGCTTTTCATGTCTGGTATTTGCATGGTATCTTTTTTTTTCTGTAACGAATGTATTTTAAACTCCCTCTTAAGTAAGGAATAATTACCATTATTATGTGACCCGTGCATATGCAGAATGGGATGTACACTCAAAACCACGTGTGTAAATAAGCACGCAGGCATGTGTTCGAAAGAGCAGATTTGGTACAGGCTTCATGTGAATTGTTTTCCTGGGAAGTTTGCATTGCATTCTCATGATTTTGGAGGTGGAGTTAGTTAAAGCACTTGAGCAGTTGGAACTACCAACGCAGTTGGTAGCTGGCTAGACAAACAGTTGTTGATGTGAATTTCTCTCTCTCTCTCTCTCTCCTGAAATGAAGGCATCCAGTGGGTATCGTGGCTAAAACAGTGTGTACTTTGTGTTTGGTTATCTTGCTTAAGATGGAAATGTGAACGTGTCATCGTAAATTTTGAAAATTGGAAAGTATAATGCATTGGAAAATATTACTTTCAATCTCTGCCTCTTAAACTGAAAATATGGAAAAAAATATTAGTATTCTGCCGCAAGTGGCAGTTACAGAAATGCGGCATCGAACTAAGGTCAGTCCAAAAACTCAGAAATTTGACAAATTGTTCAAGGTTGAAAAATATCAGAAACACCATTTCATCTGTAGTGCCTTTTTGTACCTGAATATGATATGTATGGAGACATGAAAGATGTTCGTAGACAAACAAAAGAGCAAACACAAAGAATTCTTTATAAAACTGAAAAAGGATTGAATCCCGTTTTCATTTTTACGTAATTTATAGTTATATATATATATATATATATATATATATATATATATATATATATATATATATATATATATATATATATATCCATATATATATATATATTATAATATATATATATAAATATATATATATAATACGGATATCATATCCTATATATATATCTAATATAGATATTATAGATATTATATATGTACTATATCTATCTATTACATGCTATAAATTGTCTCCAGTCCTTTTTCAGTCTAATAAAGAATTCTTTGTACTCGTATTTGCTTTTTTGTCTATGTATATATACATATATATATGTATATATACATACATATATCTATCTATCTATCTATCTATCTATCTATATATATATAGAATTATAAATTACGTAAAAATGGAAACGGGATTCAATCTTTTTTCAGTCTTATAAAGAATTCTTTGTATTTGCTTTTTTTATATATATATATATATATATATATATATATATATATATATATATATATATATATATATATATATATATATATATATATATATATATATAGAGAGAGAGAGAGAGAGAGAGAGAGAGAGAGAGAGAGAGAGAGAGAGACTATGGAAATGTAAGAAGTCTTCAACAAAGGCAGCATCTTGTTTGTAACACGACGCCACCTAACACTATTCTTTGTGTTCACACACGCGCCGTAGTAATGGGCAGCTAATTGCATCTGTAAGGGGGAGATGGAAGCTGAAATCCGTGCTATCTGATCCTCCTTTGACGTGACTGCGTGCTGGAGGATGAATGAGAGAGAGAGAGAGAGAGAGAAGGGGATTTGGTTTAGAGTTAATGAACAGGTGCTTCTCTCTAATAATGGCTGACGTCCATAAATGATGTCAAAAGAGAGAGAGAGAGAGAGAGAAGAAAGGGGGGGGTAAGATAGCGGAAAGTAATCATACATTCTCCGCAAACTTTTCGTTAATAATCTTGATGTATCTCCCTTTAAACTTTTTAATCATATTATTAGTCATATTAAGAAGACACGCTAGAGTGGCGGAGGGGGTTGGCCAGGGGGGTTGGCGGGCGGGTGAGCAGAGATTTTTATATGTTTTTCTGTAAGATTTTCGTTAATGGACGTGACTGATCACCTTTAAATTGTGTAGCATTCCTCACAAATTATAGAGAGAGAGAGAGAGAGAGAGAGAGAGAGAGAGAGAGAGAGAGAGAGAGATAAGATGGCCCAGACACTGGGACGTGATGTTCCATTTGTTTGCAATATTTGTTTGTTTGCGTTGTTTGCGATTCAGTGGGACTCGTAGTTTTCGTTTTTATCTCTCTCTCTTCTCTCGCTTTCCTCTCTCTCTCTCTCTCTCTCTCTCTCTCTCTCTCTCTCTCTCTCTCTCTCTCTCTCTCTCTCTCTAATATTTGTGAAAAATTCCAAAATTTAAGGTGGACAAATAACCTAAAAGCGCATAGTTTATAGAAAATCTGATAATATATGTATATATATATTATAATATATATATATATTTATTATATATATACATATATAAACTGTATATATATAATATATATATATATATATGCACACACACATACAACACACACACACACACACACATATATATATATATATATATATATATATATATATATATATATATATATATATATATATATATATATATATATATTTAAACTTGATGGTATGATGAAGGCAATATGTAATATCATCCTCCAATTAGTGTGGTCAGTTTCATAGACTGCGGTCATCGTGGGCACAATGCAATAGAATTATCTTACCTTTTTTGAATTATGTCACTTTTTGCGACTTTCCAAACACGTAAAGTAAAAATGTTATTGGCCACTTTTGACTTTTTAAAATAGATCAGCTCATAGATATGGGTACTGTTCATGTGTGTTGGACTGCAGACGCAAATACTTGCTAGATTTTAAGTCAGACGTTTCATATTTTTCATTTTCCTCAAGAACACTAAGTATTGCTCGTATTGGTCGCTAAAACGAGGTGTTCTGTTCTGTTAGAACATGAACGATTTCGAGGCCAAATGCTGCTTCGTATTAAAGCAAGAAATCCTTATTTCCATAGTGACAAAATGCATTCAGATGCATGAACAATGCAATATTGAAATGAATGGAAAAAGAAAATAAGAAAATATCCTCGTTGAAATGCACGAACAATTTTTCTATGGTTGTTTTCGAATAAAAAATAAAAACAGATACCCTTATTCCGCTGCATTTCATTTATACAAACAAGTCTGAAAACATTTGAAATGTCAAAAATATTTTGCCACTTTTGAGCAAGTAGCGTAATTCAACTTTTATCCGAACTGTATCATAATGATTTTGTTTTTGGAGGGGGAGTGAAAAAATCCCTGTTATTGTCAATGTATTACAACATTTACCTATTTCCCAGGACCTGTTATATAAATTCCAAACTGCATTAAAATTTTTTTTTTTGCATTTTTCATATAACAAAAAATGTACTGGACGCTGGAAGTTTGGCTTAGAATAGATATCTGACCTTGAAAAGTAGGTTAAGGTCACTCATATTTGGGTGCGTTAGGTATGTCATGCTTTCTATTTGTCCGGAGTACAGTTCATGACATTAATAAATAAATGATAAATCTAAGATAATGATAAATCTAAGATATGCAAATTATGACAAGATTGTAATGATGATATTTATGAGAGCAATAATAGTGAGGATAATGGACGTAGATGAGCGTAATTATGATGGTGAAAATGATAATCATGGTATCAATTAGACAACATCAAAACCTGAACCACACATTGATAATGATAATAGTTTCTCTGACTGCAATTCCCGACGATAATAATAAACGTGATACCAAAGGAAGCAATGACAATACCCCATCTTTGAATGCAATTCATTCCTCTTCCAGCGAGCAATCCTCCCCCCCTTCCCCCCTCCCCCCCATACCACGTTTCCATCATCCTTATAGGATGGACAGGCAGGCGGTAGCGTCCCAGCGACGTCGTCACATTAATTGAAAATGGCAGACCTATTGGCTTTCTCCTAAAAGGCTTTGGGACTTAGCTTCGGGATTGGGATGGGTAGGAGTGATTGGGTAAAGACGGGGTTTTGGGGGGGAGGGGGCTTTGTTAGGCTCAAGGAGGTTGGAGGTGGGAGGATGGTAGGGGGGACGGGTAGGGGGGTAGGAAGGAAGGAGGGGAGGAGGGTTGAGAAGGAAGGTGAGGGTAGGGGGCCACTCTGGTTGGCTTTTGGCTTTCCATGATTTTGGGAAATCATTGATTGGTGGTCCTTGAGTGGTCGGTATGGATGAAGAGGTCCTTGTGGGCGGTATGGAGTCCATTGGGTTTGTCTTACTCTGGTTACAGTCTGAGTGTGTGTGTGTGTGTGCGTGTTTTGTCTGTGTTTTATGCCAACATATAGATTCCTTTGAATGTGTTGCATTACATTACGTTTTTCTTGTCATGATTCAGATCTGTGTTGGTGCTTTTTATGCTGATTAGGCGGTCCTTTCAGATAGTTTGTGCTACCTTAGGTTTATGGTGGTGTTCTTAGTCCTTGTTTGTGTTTTGTGTGTTTTAAGTCAGTTAAGGGTTGCTTTCGAATATTTTTTTTTATTCCATGCCGTTTAAATGTATGTTTGTGTGTGTTTATGTTATAAAATTTTTTGCGCATATGCCGTAGTTGTATACATACATTCATACACCGTTGTTATATGTATATATGTATACATATATGTATGTATATACTTGTACATTATACGCTGTTATATGTGTATAGTATAAGTATTTATATATATATATATATATATATATATATATATATATATATATATATATGTATGTATATATATACACACACACACACATGTGCTTGTTTATGCGATTGTGGATGTGTTTCAGAGCATAATCCAGCCACTGTGTGCAAGATGCCCAAGCGTAGGTGATATCAGCATACAACAGTTTCCCGTTGAGAGAGAGAGAGAGAGAGAGAGAGAGAGAGAGAGAGAGAGAGAGAGAGAGAGAGAGAGAGAGAGAGAGACATAAACCTTCTGGGGCATTACTCCATGACGTCTTACTCGTGAAATGCATATTGCCCACAGTCCCTCCGACTTCCACCAGTCAGATATTATGGCCTCTGGGTATTACGACCGAGAAAATTACTTTCTCTTATTGAAGTTGAGTTGATACAGAAGTTTGCTGAGATACATTAGCTTCAAAGTTTGTTTTTTCTGTTATGCTTGCTTTTGTTTTTACTTTTGTTCTATTTGGGCGGCGAGGATATTTTTGGGTTCAGCTTTGCTGCGGATGTTTCACATAAATGGTGAATATTGGGTCAATGGATTGGAAATAAAGTCGAAACCGGTCAGAACCTGCACCCCGTCTCTTATTTTTCATCTGTGGTAGTGTGTGATGAATGAATCACATACAAAAGTGATAATAATCATATATATTTATTTATATATATATATATATATATATATATATATATATATATATTTTGTTTATATATATATATATATTTATATATATATATATATATATATTATTCTATATAAAGAAAGGGTTCGTCGGCCAAGGAGGAGGCATTTCCTCCGTCAAGGGGTCCACAACCTTTTGACAATTCTTCTGAGGAAGAAAAGCAGAGCATTAGGTGTAGTATATTTGTATTTGCGATTTATAATCTACTTTGTTGGGAGGGTCTCTCAAATCTGATTACTTTTCTCATTAACATTTCTGTTCTTCATCTTCATATTGCTGCCGTTGCCTTATGGTGAGAACATAAAAATTATATATATATATGTATATATGTGTGTATATATCTATATATATATAATATATACACATTTACATACATACATACAATCACGTGGCAATGATTTGCCTAGGCGTTAACAACGATTATTCATCATTTGGTTTCATATACGCACTCATGCAATAGAGAGAGAGAGAGAGAGAGAGAGAGAGAGAGAGAGAGAGAGAGAGAGAGAGAGAGAAACATGCCCATTGAAGCAAGTCTTTGTTGACGGGGCTTCCATGCGCTCAATGTAAACAACATAATCTCGTCGGCCCTCTGGCAGTGAACGATGCCGGTTCTTCTTCTCTGCAACACGTGTGTGAAAAAGAGAGAGTGTTAACAGACATAACGAGGAAGAGTAACTGTGTGTGAGAGAGAGAGAGAGAGAGAGAGAGAGAGAGAGAGAGAGAGAGAGAGAGGAGCATTTTCCCAAGGAAATCTAAGGAGAAAGGTCAAAAGATTTCTCTGTTCAAGAAATTATTACAACTGTCCTAGAAATTAACGAAGCTAAGGACTTTAAAGGAGAGAGAGAGACGGGAATCATTCCGTTATTTGCGTTAACTTTGTTAATAAGCGCGATGCGATCTTTTGATACGTAATGCCAAGATGATACGCAGGAGAGAAAGAGCATCTCTTCCCCAGAGGTGATTCTCTCTCTCTCTCTCTCTCTCTCTCTCTCTCTCTCTCTCTCTCTCTCTCTCTCTCTCCCCTAAAACAAGCTCCCGGATTGATCGATTCTAATTCATTATTGATTATCATGAGTGGTTCGTGGATGGGTCTGGACTTGGCCCACTGTGTAAAGTATTTGCAGGGTGCTACCCTATATATATATATATATATATATATATATATATATATATATATATATATATATATATATATGCATATATATACAGATATATATATATATATATATTTATATATATATATATATATATATATATATATATATATATATATATATATATATATCTGATTCACATCAGGATCGAACCCAGGTCTTTCAATTGAAAAAGCTAGGGCAATGATGTGAGTCAGAAATTTATTTCTGTTCCACACGTGATTGTGTGTTGAGTATTTCTATATATATATATATATATATATATATATATATATATATATATATATATATATATATATATATATATATATATATATATATATTTATTTATTTATTTATTTATAGTATAGAGTTCTCTTCTGTGGTCTGGAGATTCTCAAAGATTTGGTGTGAATGTTGTGTTTTGTAAAGAAGATCTTCAGGGTGAAAATGGGATGTGAACTTGTTTAGAGGGGAACTGAAGGAGAATGAAGAGGGGAGAGAGAGTACCAAAAATAGGAATGAGAAGAATTGCGTCGGTTAAAGGGATTGAAAGACGAGGAAGATCAGTCATAAGTAATACTGGAAGACAATAGAAAAAGAATTAGAAAAGAGAGCAGTAGCTGAAGTTTAGAAGGTATGGAAATTCGTAAGAAATAATATGAGAATATTTCTGATAGATGTCAGACAACAGTGAAGTCTACCAAAAAATGAAGGAAAAATAAAAGAGTAGAATCACGGTATAGTTAAGGTATGAAAAGAGAATAACTCCACGGAAGTAATAACGATAGGACATAAAGACGTAAAAATAAATATTGGAAAAACAAAGAGATACAAATAAATATTGGAAAAGTAAAGATTAAATTAATTAAAACAAAACTGTTAACTCCTGTAGGACCTATTCCAGCAACCGCTCCTGTAAGGACACAATCGTTCCAGCAACCAGTGGCGAGCGGTGCCAGGCATCCCTGGAGCTCACCATCGCGCGCGCGCGCGCGCCATGCCATGCCATGCCATGCCAGTGGGTCATTCTATGCAAGAAGTGGTGGCGGTTTGGGCGCACACACACGCACGCACACATACGCGACACGTGGTTAAGGAGGAGGAGGAGGAGAGGGAGGAGGAGGATGAGGAGGAGGAGGCGATGTGGCAGCTGAGCTGACTAGTGTCCCTCAGTATCCCCTTGGCACTGTGTCGGGAAAGTTGGCAGTGAGAGGGAGGCGGCACTCGGGTGCCGTTTCCTGTGATCGAAGTCGAGCTTCTTTACTTTCTTTCTTTTTGTTTTTTATTTATTACTTTCCTTCTTTTCACGGTGGGGAGAAGTAGTTTTCGCTGTTTGTTGATTATGTCTGTGGCTTTGTTCTTTACTGTTTGTGACTTTCGTCAATTTTGTTTCTATGGAATTTTAAAACCTCTTAGTTTTCAGAGCTCTGCTCACGTAAGGCGAAAGTTATTTCAGTAAGTTATTAATGATCAATGTATTTGGAATTTACTTGATTTTATCCATTCAAATATTTATGATGACTCGTAGATTTTGTGGTTGTAATTTTAAATGTTTTGTGAAGGTTAAATGTTTGTTGATTTGAAAGGTAACTCAATTATTTTGATTTTCCTATTTGAATTATTTTAATTTTACTATTTATTTATTTATTGAGGATGGACCAATGTTAGGATTAAAGTCTGAAGGTAATAAATTAATTACTGCCATGGAATTTACTTTATATTTACTATTAAATTGTTTAATGGTGGTGATTCACCGAATGATTTTGCGTAATTCTGTAGTTTTGTGAAACTTGTGTTCGTAGAATTTAGGACAAAAGTGAATCAGTCATTATTGTCATGGAATTTAAATAATTCTGTCCAGTGAATTATTGACTGTGGCCCAATATTTTAATTAGTTTTTTATTGAAATTTTGCATAATTTGCTGATTTGTTAAAATAATGGTTAATTTCGTCAGTCCGATAATTTACTGACGATGACTCATATATTTTAATTGGCGAGGTATAAATATTTGTAGATGTTATACGAATGCTAATTAGTTAATCGTTATTGTTTTGGAATTTGGTTAATTCAATCAGTCAAATTATTTGTCGGAGATGTCGATTGCATTTCACTTTTGTCTTTAATTTGGTATGTTTTATGCAGTAATATTTGTTGATATAAGTGGCTGATTGCTTCATAATGATTGCTTTGATATTTAATTAATTATATTATTGATGATGAAGATTCATTCGTATTATTATATATTCTTAGTGTGTTTTGAGCAGAGTAAATATTTGATTATGTCGTCAGGGAAAAGGATTGAAGTTTGACGGAGGGGAATAGGGTTGGGGGCGATTAATGTGTTTTTGATAATGACTGTGTCGTAACCTTGAAATTTCATTATCACAATTTGTAACAGAATGCTGTTTTAAATGAAGGTTACTCAATAATAAAAAAACACCTGTGAGGTCTATAAAAGATAATTGTGGACAATATCAGAAAAATACCCAGCATACGAATAAAATGATGAAAAATTATTGTATGGAACGAAAAAAATAATGTTGGAAACTTTCAGCAGACTACGAATCTTGTTCAAGCGGCTGTGTTTTCTAAACGGCCACCCAAGAAGACGGAAGAGTGAGTGCGTCACACAAGAATCAATCGAATAAAAAAAGAATCGGAAACTAATATTTATTTAAAATGGCGTGTTTTTCAAATGTCGTCACTCCAGGTAATAAGAATGTCGAAGGTAACTAATTGATTCATTGAATAGATATTAATAAAACTTGAACCTTAAGAACTGACAATTAACGCCTTTAAAGGATGTTGCTTGCTTTGACTGTTGGTGAAAGGATGACGTCATCATCATCATCATCATCATCATCTTCATCCTCATCATTATCACGGTCACCATCATTATGAACGTCAGCTTTATCATTGTTTACGTTGTACTTTGATGTTTGACATGGGTTGTTTGATCAGGGTTGCCAAGTAGTGATTTGTTGATTTTTTCACCGAATCGATGAAGTTTGTATGTTTGGTGCTTGTATATAGTAAGTAACTCGACCAGACGCACACTAATATATATATATATATATATATATATATATATATATATATATATATATATATATATATGTCTATATATATGTATATATATGTGTGTATATATATATGCTTATACACACACACACACACACACACACACACACACACATATATATATATATATATATATATATATATATATATATATATATATATATATATATACGTATATATATGCACATAATCGGGTTCATATACTTTAGTACGTTCGTATGCATAAGACTGACTATTTTAGGAAAACAAATCTAATAATCTCAGATGATGTCTTTTGCATGAAGGTGGTCAAAGTGTGACCTTTAAATACACGTTGGTTGCTCCCTCTAACGTCATATCGACAACAAAATTTCTGTCTCTGTTTGACGCTTTTCCCATCATTTCCTTTTCCACTTTTCAATCACCCCATTTTCCCTCATTTCCGTTACATGGAATTCATCCCCCAGGAATAGCCAGACATTAGTTTTATCGATGACTTTTTCCCATGGTTTGTCCTATATTCTCATTGCGGTTTCATTTCCGGATATAAGAGGAGGGATGAAAGTAGGCTTAACGCCCCCTGCCTTATCAGAAACCAAAATGCGTTACTGAAACTTTCAACGTGCCCTAGGAATCTGGTACAAGCAGCAGATGAGAAGTGCATTTTGAGATACTTAACAAAAATCCTTGATATTATCAGTGCATTTTGAGATACTTAACAAGAAATCTTCAGATGATAATTGTATTTTGAGATACTTAACAAGGAGTCCTTCAGATGATAATTGTTTTTTGAGATAATTAACAAGGAATCCTTCAGATGATAAGTGCATTTTGAGACACTTAACAAGGAATCCTGCAGATGATAAGTGCATTTTGAGATACTAAACAAGGAATCCTTCAGATGACAGGAGCATTTTGAGACACTTAACAAGGAATCCTGCGGAGGATAAGTGCATTTTGAGATATTTAATAATAAGGAATCCTTAACTAAAGCACTGTAAAACAATTCCAACAAACCTTAATGGTCTGGTAATAGTGGCAGTGGGCATAATGAGGCCTGAGATTCAGTAAATTAAGACAATTTTCTTGATTATTGAAGACCTCATTTCTCCCACACCCTAAAAAAATAAATAAATAAAATAAAAAAAAAACACGAGACGATAATCTTCTCTTCGTTGCGTCACAGATGAAGTGACGACATCATTTTTAAAGTCATATTTCGACAACTTTAAGGATGGCTGACATAGCATGACCTTTTATTGTATTTGTTTATTTATTTTGATTTTTTGCAGCAAGAGTAGAGAGGGGGTTTCGTTTTATTTGTACGATGCGTAAAACTCTGTAATGCTCCATCACATTATTTTTTATGGGTTTCCAGTTTGAATTTTCTGTAAAAGAAAACTATTTTGTCAGGTTTGTCTATCCGTCCGTCCTCAGATCTTATAAACTACTGAGGCTAGAGGGCTGCAATTTGGTATGTTGATGATCCACCCTTCAGTCATCAAACATACCAAATTGCAGCCCTCTAGCCTCGGTAGTTTTTATTTTATTTAAGGTTAAAGTTAGCCATAATCGTCCATCTGGCAACGATATAGGACAGGCCACCACCGGGCTGTGGTTAAAGATTCATGGACCGCACACAGCATTATACCGAGACCACCGAAATATAGATCTGTTTTCGGTGGCCTTGATTATACGCCGTACAGAAAACTCGATTGAGCTGAAGAAACTTCGGCGCATTTTTTGCTAGTTTTTTTTTTTTTTTCATGAATATATGTATTTTTTTATTTTGGGGTCCCAGTTCTCTTTCATTCTCTGAAGTTTTATGCTGACTTTTAATATGCACGCTATGATATAAAGGTTATTGAATATGAAACTCTCTTGCATTGTAAGTTTTGATGCTGTTTTGTGTTTATCTCTCTCTCTCTCTCTCTCTCTCTCTCTCTCTCTCTCTCTCTCTCTATATATATATATATATATATATATATATATATATATATATATATATATATATATATATATGTGTGTGTGTATGTATGTATATGTTGCAAGGCCTTCCCTATACCTCCTGTAGACCGATCAGCAGAGTTAGATAAAGTCTGGTCTGGAGAGTACTGTGATGATTGACCACGAAGATATGTCAGACGGTTCCAGGCGCATATGTCCCTTGCACATCTGTGGAGCTTGGAACATCATCATTTAAATACAAGCCCAGCCACAACCACTGAGGTGTAGGATTTCTAATTATATATATATGTATATATGTATATATATAATATATATATGTATATATATATATTTATATATATACACATACACACACAAATGGGTACCAGCGTCAGCTGTATTCAGGGAAAGAGCAGCATGGCCCAAGGAACTCCATTCCCAGAGACTTGCTTAGAAGGGAAAGGGTCTGCCCCTCCAACACCTTCCCTTGTAAAGGGAAGAAAGAAGGAAAAAAAACGCACACGCTGCATGCGCAAGCATTCATATGCACTGAGGCATGCATTGGTGACCCTTTTCCCCCCCCAAATATAAACAATAGTATGCAAAGTGGCGGCCGGTTTTGTTTTATTTCTTTGTTTTTTTTTTTATGGCGTGGCTCATTGGCTTAAAGCTACAGCGAAGTGATCTCGCGGAATGAGTTGTTTTTATAAGCAGCGGACAACTGACGTGATTTGTTTTTCGGTGGAGTGTAACGTTTGAATGCATGGACACGGTATTATTTGTTTCCTGTTTTGTTTTATTCATACTTACACGCATACATAAATATATAAATATATATATGTATATATATATATATATATATATATATATATATATATATATATATATATATATATATGTATGTATATATATATATACTGTATATATTATATATATATATATATATATATATATATATATATATATATATATATATATATATATATATATATATGTATGTGTGTGTGTTTGTAAGTGTATATATACTTCAACGAAAGTATACGCTTTTTTTCTAAGAAAGGTGACTAGTGGGAGCTGACCTTTCATTTCTCAGTAACTCTTTTAGGACGCGTTCGTGCGTGCTTGTGTGCGTGTGTGTGTCGCGCGCGCTCGCGCGTGTGCGTGCTTACGTATCTGTCTGTTTCGTTGAATCAGTGCATAGGTGCAAAGCTATTTGATGCTCCATCATTGAGTGTACATGTTTTTAAAGGATGATGGTAATTTTTTTAAAGATCAACGCACGTCAACAAACCACCATTTGAAGATGGGAAGGGTTAACAGCAAAGTTCTGGGAACAACGAATTGGCTGGAGAGTGCCGGGACCTAAGAGTAGGATTTGTGTTGATGGAAGGCTGAAAGAAAATAACTTCGTTTCTCCATTTGTAACACCAAGTGGAGTTTCCTGTCTCGGGTCTCTCGCGCTGTTGCGCCTAAATGCGCCTAAGGATTAGCGCCCCCCGCCTCTGGGAGGATTGGGGAAGATGTCTTCGGAGATTGGAGTTCCTTAATCCTCCTCGTGTTCATCTTAGAGAAAGGATTTGAAGTTTGACTTCGCTTCTGCTAATACTGTTACTAACTACTACTAGACTTTGCATCTGCTGCTACCATTACTAACTATTACTAGACTTTGCATCTACCACTATTACTAACTACTACTACTATTACTACTACTAACTACTACTATTGCAGCTAATAGTTTAGAAGTTGTTGCTGCTACTAGTGCTAGTCTTAGAAAAAGGATTTTAACTTTGACTTCGCTTTTTTACTACTACTACTACTACATTACTACTACTACTACTACTACTAATAGTTAAGAAGTTGTTGCTGCTACTACTATCACTACTTTTCACAATGACAGTACAGATGAGGGTATAATATATAGTAAGGAAATGAGCCCAGCGTCCCATCTCAAACATCCTTTAGTGAAAGAATCACTTGTCAGTCTAAAATCTTCACCCAGCACAATACTTTCCCCCAAGCACCAAGTCTGCAGGAGTTAAGTACAAGCTGCAGTGGGTCACACTGAGGCCAGTGATTAAGTCAGCAAAGAAAGAGAGAGAGAGAGAACCCTCCATTAGTGAAGGAACCTCTTTTGCTCGCAGCCAGGAATTCTAACACACACACATTCAAAAGGAGAGAGAGAGAGAGAGACATAAAAAGGAAATCTTAATTATGAAGGACAAGTGATTTGCCTCGGAGGCGACGCATTAACTTGCAAACACGATTCCATTTCCCCCTTTGAAGACCTGTTACTTTTCCGCCTCCGGGAAAGTCAAGAATTAGGGCGATGAGCCTTTCCCACCCCTCCCCCCCACACAAAAAAAAAACTAAGAATCATGTCCTTGTTTATCGTTAGGCGGAAGTCGGTTGGATTTTTATCTCGTGGTCACCTGGGTAGTTATTCAAGAAGAAATTGGAATAGTTCGTGAGTTACTGCAGGGCTTGAAGGGAGAATACGAGTTTGTTGTGCTCTGTTATTGTGAGGTTTTCACTTACAATACGATACGATTACGCCAGTTAAAATAAGCACTACGTCACCGAATAACCGCAGGCGGTTTTATGCTAGTTATACTAGTTAAAGTTTTTTTTTTTTAACGGGCGTTGAAACACACAAAGAGGTCAAGTGTGGTCATTGTAATTAGGACAAAGTTGACAGGATTTATTTGGCCTATTTTTATATTCGAATTTATTTAGAAAATTGTCAGTAGTTCATATCAAATCGTAAGGACACATAGCCAGTAATAAGAAGCTGGTATATATATATATATATATATATATATATATATATATATATATATATATATATATATATATATATATATACATACATATTAAATAAATAAAGATAAATAAATAAAAATAAATGAAAATAGATAAATAAATAAATAAATAAAATAAAAATAAAAAATTAAAAAAAAAAATAAATAAAAATAAATAATAAATAAAAATAAATAAATGTATATATATATATATATATATATATATATATATATATATATATATATATATATATATATATATATATATATATATATGTATGTATATACAGTACTGTATACATATGAATACAGTAACTTTCATGAGCGAGTTTCCAAAACATTGACTTCAAAATGCGTGGAACCTACTATATAGCCAACCTCGTCTGAACATTCCCAGGCCTTAATTCGTTAGTATAAATCCAAACCAAAACTGTCAATCATTTCCAAGTCATAGCCAAAGCTTCTAAACTTGTACCAAAAAACAATTTCGGGCATTTTCGAAAATGTCGAATGCATGATGGACGCATCAATGCAAAGCGAAATGGAATTGCCTCTTCATTTCAGCATTTCGGGAAACCACTGAATAATAGTTTCAGGGATGAATTTTAGATTTAGCTCCTAGCAAGCTAATTGTCTTATGGCCGTTTAGAGAATATGTAAATGCTTTTAATATTGGCATATCAAACTAAAATTCACTGAGTTAGTAGTCTTTGATGGTTTACCACCACTGAGGGGGATGGTACTGAATAATCGAGCGGTCCCAGTGCCAGGTCATCAGACAGAACTTTCTTACATTCACAATTAAGGAGGGAGAGTTGAAGGGCATGGGGCTCGCAACTTCATCCCGTAATGCTAGCTGGTAAAAGGAGCAGTATATATGGTGAATATACAGTATATATATATATATATATATATATATATATATATATATATATATATATATATTTTATATGTATGTATGTATGTATGTATGTATGTATATATATATATATATATATATATATATATATATATATATATATATATATATATATATATATAATTGTAATAGACACAATGCCTTCTTAATTTCTCAATTCTTCTTTTTTTTTCATACGCTTGTCACTACAAAGCCTTAAGATCCAAGTACAAGAGATTTGAAGTAGTTATGATAAGAGGTAGAACGTGATACCATAATTAGGGGACAGGAAGACGCGAGATCTTAGGAATATAGAAGAGACCCAGATCTACTTGGATGAGAACTAAGTGAAAGGAGACTAGAAATGAATGAAGAATTGTGGAAGGGAAACAAACAAGATACCTGTTAGAGAGAGAGAGAGAGAGAGAGAGAGAGAGAGAGAGAGAGAGAGAGAGAGAGAGAGTATTTACACTCGCAGTATGCATCTCGTAACCTTGTATGCAAACATATATGTGTTCGTAATTATCTGTGTGTTCCTGGCACAACATTATGCCTGGAAATATTTATGTTTTAGGTGTTTGCATGCAGTGGGATTTATTATTATTATTATTATTATTATTATTATTATTATTATTATTATTATTATTATTATTATATTCTTCAGATATTATGTACTATACTATAGTGAGGGACTTTGAATCGTAAATTCTTCATTATTATTAAAATTATTATTATACTCGCAGTTATTTCTAGTCCTATTATTATGATGATGATGATGATGATTATTATTATTATTTTATTAATATAATACTCAACTATTGTAAGGGACTCTGGATTTTGGACTCTGAAATCCTTACTAAAATTATTATTATGACTCGCAATTATTATTATTATTATTATTATTATTATTATTATTATTATGCTAAATTATAGTAAGGGACTTTGGATTGTGAATTCTCAATCCTTACTAAAGTTATTATTATAACTTGCAATTATTATTATTATTATTATTATTATTATTATTATTATCATTATGTCCTTCAGATATCATGCACTATACTATAGTGAGGGCCTTTGCATCGTAAATTCTTTATCAGTATTAAAATTATTATCACGACTTGCGACGAGAAGTTACGCATGACGTAACTTTGACAGACGGACCATTCATGGTATTCCCGACGTTGCATTGTTGACCCGGGTAGGCGAAATTGCCACTCTGTGTTTACCTGCCCTGGCCCATGTCAGCGCTGGGATTAATATCGAACTCTTTGCATAGCCTGTGTAAATAAATCTGGGAGATTTATGTATTTTTTTTTTAAATAGATTTTGTATTTCTTCGTAAACTTTCGTTTGATATGCTTTTTCCTTGGTAATTTAATGTTTTTTTCGGCTTTCTTCTTCTTCTTATTCTTCTTCTTCTTCTTCTTCTTCTTCTTCTTCTTCTTCTTCTTCTTATTATTATTATTATTATTATTATTATTATTATTATTATTATTATTATTATTATTATTATTATTATATACGAAGCTGTAGTAAAGGACTTTGGATTGTGGGTTCTCAGTCCTTATTGAGATTATTATCACGGCAAGAAATTATTATTATTATTATTATTATTATTATTATTATTATTATTATTATTATTATTATTATTATTATTATTATTATTGATGATAATTTTAGGTTTTCTCTGTTTTACATGAAAGCAGAAGTAGGAATTTAAATGTTTTCTTTTGTTGAGTTGTACACTCTCTCTCTCTCTCTCTCTCTCTCTCTCTCTCTCTCTCTCTCTCTCTCTCTCTCTCTCTCTCTGCTTACAAAGCCCCAATCTGCCGTAGTTGATTGAAGTCCCTCGCCCTTGACTTGAAGCTCATCCAATTAAACACATTTCCTATGGTGCTTTCAGGTCTTCCATCATGAAAGCCAGAGAGAGAGAGAGAGAGAGAGAGAGAGAGAGAGAGAGAGAGAGAGAGAGAGAGAGAGAGAAGAGAAAAAAGAAAATCCTTGGAAAAAATACGGATACGTAGCATTCGAGAGAGAGAGAGAGAGAGAGAGAGCACAAAAAAAAATCATGGAAAAAATAGGGATACATATCATGAGAGAGAGAGAGAGAGAGAGAGAAGGCAAAAAAATCCTTGAAAAAAAATAAGGATACGCATCATGAGAGAGAGAGAGAGTGAGAGAGAGAGAAGAAAAAACGAAAATCCTTGGAAAAAAATAAGGATACGTAGCATTCTAGAGAGAGAGACAGTGAGTGAGAGAGAAGCAAAAAAAAATCCTTGGAAAAAATAAGGACACGTAGCTTCTAGAGAGAGAGAGAGAGAGAGAGAGAGAGAGAGAGAGAGAGAGAGAGAGAGAGTTTTCTTGACGCTCAGATTAGAATAAGGTATAATATCTCCTGCCGCTTCTTAAGAGCTCCTGTGAGAGCGTGTCATCGAGATCCTGTTACTTAGGACTCCCACGGATCACGTTGCAGCCTCCTTTGTCGTGTTCACCTGTGGCATCGGCGGATCTCCTTTTCGTTAATCCCACAAAGGAGAGAGAGAGAGAGAGAGAGAGAGAGAGAGAGAGAGGCTGACTCCCGTATACCCCATCAGAGTTATTGCCTTTTGTCGCATTTTACGGTTCGTTCAGGCTTGGCCATTTTCCTTCTCATCTCATTATCTTGCTGCTTCCCACCCCCTCCTCCTCTTCTCCCTCCCCTCCTCCCCTTTCTCCATATTCCATACTCTCCCAGTGCCGCCACCACCCCTCTTCCCAATCCTCTCCGTGTCCTTTTCTTCTCTCTCTCTCTCTCTTTCTCAATAGTCTCCAGGATTCTGTTCTCCCATTCTAGCTTAGCCTTTTTTAATCGCTTTTATATGGATGATTGAGTCTGATACCCTCTCACCAGATTACATTTCTCTCTCTCTCTCTCTCTCTCTCTCTCTCTCTCTCTCTCTCTCTCTCAGAATGCTACGTATCCTTTTTTTTTCCGAGGACTTTTTTTTTTGCCCTCTCTCTCTCTCTCTCTCTCTCTCTCTCTCTCTCTCTCTCTCTCTCTCTCTCTCTCTCTCTCAGAATTTTCCGTATCTTTATTTTTATCCAGAACGTTTTTGCCTCTCTCTCTCTCTCTCTCTCTCTCTCTCTCTCTCTCTCTCTCTCTCTCTCTCTCTCTCTCTGTAGGGACATAACAGTTATAAACATCATACCTTACCGCATTCACACACGCCTGATTATCCAGCTTACGATTATATATAAAATATATCTTTAACAACCATTATTTCTGAATGTGTCTATCTTTTGAGTAGTGCATTGTCCAAGTCATCTCCTTCATAAGAAGCGTATTTTTGTAGCAACTCATCTTTCTGAATGTCTTCTGAGTAGTGTACTGTCCAAGAAATCTACTTCATAAGAAGTGTTACGCACAGATTAGGCAGGCCGCTCACGCGCGCCCCTTAGGCAAACCTCGTCAGCAAACGTGACAAAATAATGTATCGGGGAGATTTCTCGCGTTCTTCTCGCCTTAATCTTTCACGGAACGGTATGTTTTTGTTTCAAGGAGATGTCAGAAGACACGCTGTGACTCACGGATGGGGTATGTGAGAGCGATGTGCTGTGTTGCGGAGATTTCTTGGTTTATTATTATTATTATTATTATTATTATTATTATTATTATTATTATTATTATTGTTATTATTATTATTATCATGAAAATCTCATAATAGCATGAGTCACTAAAAGGTGAAGATATCCACAGTGATGTAGATGTAAATATATGTTAGAAATTATATATATATATATATATATATATATATATATATATATATACAGTATATATATATATATATATATATATATATATATATATATATATATATATATATATATATATAAAACCTCTGATTTCTGCACTGTAGGCCTCATGTCCTTCTCTGCCCCTTAGCCACGACCCGTGGTCGACTAGCTACCCGATTCTGTCCCTGCTATTAGAGCATTATTATTATTATTATTATTATTATTATTATTATTATTATTATTATTATTATTATTATTATTATTACCTACATAATTTAGTGCGGCAATGTAAAAAGCTGTGAACGTCAGTAACCTGCTATCAAAAAGTAGATATAAAAAAACAATTTTACGTGTATATTATTATTATTATTATTATTATTATTATTATTATTATTATTATTATTATTATTATTATTTATTATTATTATAATATTAGTTTGAACCATATAGTATAATTATGAACAACTAAAGAGTTTACTTGAAAAAAAAAGTGAGCTTTCCTGCTCAAGGAAACTAACAACCCAACATATGGCAACTTCATGCAGCATCTGAGAAGACCTGGCATACCATAAGTAGGGCGAAGATCCCGGCGGCTCTATTAAGGTTATGTAATGGAAATGGTTTTTTTCCTCATTTTGGATATTTTTTTTATTTTCTTTTCCTTTTTAATATTTTCACAATGCAGTTTTCTTTGTGTTGTCTCTCCTTTTCTTTTTTATTGAGATTCTTTTGATTTTTGCATTTATAGTATATTTAAGGTCAGGTGCCTTTTTTATGTCCTTTTTAATATTTTTTCCTACTTCTATTTAAATGTCTCCACAATGCAGTTTTTCTTTTCAGTTTTATCTCCTTGTCTTTTTTATTCAGATTTTTTCTATTTTTGCATTTATAGTATATTTTCGGTCAAATGCCTTGTTATTTCCTTTTTAATATTTTTTCCTACTTCTATTTAAATATCTCCACAATGCAGGTTTTTTTTTTTTTTCTCCTTGTTGCTGCTTAATTTCTTTCATTTTTATTTATTTTTTTTTGTATTATTAGTATATTTTCGACCAAATGCCTTTTTCTTTCTATTTTTTATATATTCGTAGTTGTCACTGAATGTCTCTTTTATGCAGTCTTCCGTATTTCTCTCATTTCTTCTGTTCAATTTCTTTCTTTTTTTATTTTTTTTATTTTACCGCCGCCTTAGTAACTATTTCCTCTTCCCTATTTACTCATTTTCCTTTTTTTTTTTTTCTAAACCCCCACCCGACCCCCGTAGCTGTTTACACACTGCAGGAAAGAAGTCTCTGTAATGCTGGCCTGCCCGAGCTTGAAATTTGTTTTACCTTAATGCACCAGTTCGATTCCTGAATACGTATTCATTTGAAGCCCACGGTTTATGTGGCAATTTTCTCCGGATGAGACTCTGTCACTCTCTCTCTCTCTCTCTCTCTCTCTCTCTCTCTCTCTCTCTCTCTCTCTCTCTCTCTCTCCTTCCAGAGTGTTTTTGCTGTCGTATGGGTGATAAATATCGCTATCTCTCTCTCTCTCCTTCCTGAATGCTTTTGCTTTTGTGTGGGTGATTAATTTCTCTCTCTCTCTCTCTCTCTCTCCTTCCAAGTGTTTTTGCTTCTGTGTGGGTGATTAATCTCTCTCTCTCTCTTTCCCCTTCAGAATGATTTTGCTTTTGTATGGTGATGAACCTCTCTCTCTCTCTCTCTCTCTCTCTCGTTTTATTCGCTTCTGCACAGGAAAATCAAGCCGTGTTCGTTTTCCGTGGGCATTGCGTAATTGTCAAAGTCCGCGATAAAAAGCGGCAAAGGGATAAACGGATAATGGTTCATGGAATATACGGAAATGAGGAGGACGCAGGACAGAGAAGGCAGGGTAGGCAGTGGGTGATGTGGAAGCTTGCGAACATGGAAATGAAGGTGATGATGATAATGGTGAAATGACGAAGAAGAATGATGCACGGAAACGGAGGAAAAGAAGGAGGGATTAGAGCAAGGGAATGCGGATATACGGAAGACTGCGAACAGCGGAGGTGAAAGAGGTGAATATGCGAGACAGAGAAAAAGAATAATAGAATGGGTCAGGAATTGGAAGGAATGCAAGAACACGTGACAGGATCGGGCGTAGGACACGAAGGAGGGAGATGGGAAGGACGAGAAGAGGAGATTGTAGCGAAGGAATGAAAGTACGAGGAGGGATTAGAAATAGATGAAAGTTTGAGATAAGAAGGAAAGAAGAATGCAAGTAGAAATCGAATGGGAGGGAAGAAAGGAATGTGACTGAAGGAATAAGAATGTAAAAGGCGGTCAAAGCAAGGGAAAACAAAACCGTGAAAAATTATGATTACAAGAAACACAAACGAAGTGAAAAGGAAAATATTTGCTAAATGAAAACGAAAGAAAATGTATGAAATAAGGAGAGATCAGAAGTGGATAAAATAAAGGCGACGGATATAAAGAGGAAGAGGGATAATTAAGGAAAAGTAAGAAAAGCCGTGAAAAATTACGATTACAAAAAACAAAAAGAAATGAAAAGGAAAATATTTGCTCACTGAAAACGAAAGAAAATGTATGAAATACTGAGAGACAGAGACGGATAAAATAAAAGTTGACGGATATAAAGAGGAAGGGGATCATTAAAGAGAAGCAAGAAATACCAAAAGAGAAACAGAGAACGATGAGGGAAAAGCAACGAAGGATAATTGGGACGAATGAAAGAGAAGAGAAGTCAGAACGAAAGCGAATTGAGAGAGAAATTTAGTTTAGATTGAAACTCGGTCTCGCTCGAGATGGATGAATTCTTTATTCAAATCCTGTTGACACATTATCCACCTCTTGTTCTCTCCTGTTATTTTTCTTTTGCTTTTCTTATGTTCTTATTCTTTAAAATTTTTCATCTTCTTTTGACCATCAATTTGCTGTGTTTCTTCTTTTCTCTTTTCTTCCTTTTTCCTTAACTAGGTTATTGATGTGTTTACTTGCATATATATATACACACACACACACACACACACACACACACACACACACACACACACACACACACACACACATATATATATATATATATATATATATATATATATATATATATATATATATATATATATATATATATATATATATATATATATATATATATATATATATATATATATATGTATATGTACCACCAAGCAGCGCGAGATATTGTTGGACCAAGCGATGTCTATCGAGTGGGGAAAAGGTTCAATTGATTGATTGATATGAAATTCCCTTGGCGTCTCCCTGGCGCGCCTCAGAAGCTAGATAGTAGCTAGATTTTATTTTTTTATATGAATGAAACTGGTCGTTGCTGTGGAGCAGGTTTTTTTCAGTTTTGTTAGAAAATTTTTTAATTGAATTGTCATTTTTAAAATGAAACTTATTGTTGTTCATGTCTAACTCTCCCTCTCTCTCTCTCTCTCTCTCTCTCTCTCTCTCTCTCTCTCTCTCTCTCTCTCTCTCTCTCTCTCTCTCTCTCTGATACATACATAAACACACATATTTATTTCTATATATGTGTGTCTGTTCAAACAATATACGTATGCATACACACACATACACACACAGCACACACACATACACACACACACACACACACACACACACACACACACACACACACACACACACATATATATATATATATATATATATATATATATATATATATATATATATATATATATATATATGATTTGCACTTTAATTTAGTTTAAAACTCAGTTCACAAGCCTAGAACATCAGGTAATAAACACATGACCTAGAACCTGCGGAATCTCTCTCTCTCTCTCTCTCTCTCTCTCTCTCTCTCTCTCTCTCTCTCTCTCTCTCTGCCAGTGAATTAAGGCCCTGCATGGTACACCTCTCTGGTGAGCCTTTGTAATCTGGCGGTATAAACGTGGTATGAATTTGTTTTTTCTCGCGTATTTTGTTTGTTTTGTATTTTGTTTTCATTGATTGGTCAAACAAGATACGATTAAGTGAATGGAATTTTTCCAAACTGGCCAGTATTTTTGATATGTGCTTGTATTATAGCTAAACAATTACGCGCGACTGCAAGAATAACAAATGTCATTCATCGCTCTACGTTGTGGCTAAAATTAATGGCTTCTGGCGGCGATTCCGTTCCGTTTTATTGTTGACAGGGATCGTTCGCTTCACTCCACGTGGTGGGGGTAGGGGCCGTGCGAGTTCATGCTTTGCAACGGCTCCCCCCCGTATCACCCGGGCCTTGTTGTTTTGCTCGCGTCTCGTGGGTGGGTGGGTCCGTTCATTTCGGTCTAAATATAGCCCGCCTCTCCTCCTCCCCCTCCTCCTCCGCCTCCTCCTCCTCCTCCTCCTCCTCCTCCTCCTCCTCCTCCTCCTCCTCCTCCTCCTCCTCCTCCTCAAGCCCCCCGTGCCGTGTTTTCACGTTGATGTTAATCTCTTGGTCCTATTATCAGATTACTTATGCGTAATTATGGACGAATTTCTTCCCTTTCAAAGGTATTACGTTTGATCAAGAGTTCGCAGGTGCGGTAGATTTTTCCCTCAGATTTAGGCCTGAAGTTCTTACCTTTTTCTAGGCGTTTAGGCCTAGTATATGCGTATGTTTTTAGTAGGCCTAGGTGACAGTTTGCATAATACTTTAATACTATAACTCCAGTGTCCCTTCTTGGTAACTGGCATTAAGTGGTGGAATATTACCGCGTCTCAAGTTATTGCCGTTTTACTGCCGTGGTTATGGAGATTTTATTGTGATCAAGAATACCGTTTGCTTGACCTACGAATAAAAACCTATGGGATATTCGCATGTGATGGCTTTTTTGGGGGGAAAAGTATTTTGCATTTTTCAGTCTATAAGATATCATATATTCTTTCAAATACATTTCCGGTTGGTAAAAGATAGTTCAACTGAGCTTTTTGGGAGGCCCGTCATCCTCCAACATTGGGAGGTAGACCCGTGTCTTGAATTATATATATGTCGAATCGTGCAGCCAGAGGCCTCTCTCTCTCTCTCTCTCTCTCTCTCTCTCTCTCTCTCTCTCTCTCTCTCTCTCTCTCTCTCAATATAAAATAGTTTTGTCGTCCTGAATGTTGCAGATTTTTTAGTTTATTGAATGCTCAAAAAATGAAAAGAAAAAGCATAGGATTTCTCGTATATGCATGTATGTACATATATATATATATATATAGTTATATATTTCTGTATTGTTTGGGCCACAGAAGAGGTTAAAAGGAAACACAGAACGCAAAGGCTTTTGCGGCGTTTATAGCCCACCTTTTCAAAGCAGTATAACTACAAAGGTTGAATAAACATTACCAAGGTTATGTACTCTCGCGTTTCCTTTAATCGTCTTCCATAGTATCTAACTATATATATATATATATATATATATATATATATATATATATATATATATATATATATATGTGTAACCAGAAACAAATGTGGCTCTGTAGGTCAGCCGTGGTATGCAGTCAGCAGCAGAGATGGTCGCTGCCCTGCGTGCCTCCCGTCAATTAATTTTGCACCCTTGGCTCGATTTTTTAGCCCGGACGAAGGGCACTGACGAAACTGGTGGATGCAACTGGCCTGGGACACGGAGGGCTAACTCCGGCTGGCTCCTACTTCCTTCTCTCTCTCTCTCTCTCTCTCTCTCTCTCTCTCTCTCTCTCTCTCTCTCTCTCTCTCTCTCTCTCTCAACCTCATCGTCACCCCTTCGTCTGATTCCTTCTCCTTCCCGTTACGATCTTCTCCTCCTCCTCCTCCTCCTCCTCCTCCTCCTCCTCCTCCTCCTCCTCCTCCTCCTCCTCCTGTCACAACGTCATCCTTTTTTGTCAGTTCTTCTTCATAAGCTTCTTCTTTATCATCACCGTCATTCTTTTCACTTCATTTTTCGTCTTTTTCTTTTTCGTATTTTTTTTTATTCACCCATCACATCATCATTCTTCTACCCTTCCCCCTCCCCTTCCCCTATCTCCACCTTGTTATCCTTTTGTGTCTTTCCTTCCTTTTCCCTCCTTCGTAATTTTTTTTGCTCTTCCTGTTCCGTCTCCATTCCCTTCTCTTCCTCCACCTCCTCGTTCCCCCATTTCTTCTTCTCTGCCTCTTCTCTACCTCCTCGGCGAATTCCTCTTCTTACAATGCCACCTCCTCTCACCCTTCCCTCTCCCTCTTCTTCGGGAAAACCCCGGTCGAATCGATCGACGAAGGAGGAGGGGGAGGGAGGGAGGGAGGGAGGGAGGGAGGGTGTCCTTCGAAGTCAGCGAGAGTCCTCAAGCAGAACCGTGACAGTCGGCCGTTGTCTTTTTATTGTAATTTTTTTGAATGAAAATGGGAAATTTTTATGCAAATTGCTTTTTCCCCCTTCGCTTCATGCACTGTGGATGAATGAAATTCCTTCTTGTTTTTTTTTTTTGTGTGTTGTGTGTGTGTATGTATCTATAAACGTGTTTCATTTCTTTAGTTGTTTTGTTATTGTCTTTGTAACATATCTTTTATTTGTACAATTCACAATGTTTTTTATGGGTTACGATACCGTACATTTGATGTAATTTGAATGATCTCAAAGTCAGATTACATAATAGTTACTGAATATACCATTTTTTGCCAAATACTGAATTGGTTAATCATCAGGCCGGTAAAAACTAATATTGTGTTTTCTGGCCTTGTAATGGTAAGTCAATTAGGACTCCTTCAACCAGTCACCATCCAAACATGCATCTCTCTCTCTCTCTCTCTCTCTCTCTCTCTCTCTCTCTCTCTCTCTCTCTCTCTCTCTCTCTCTCTCTCTCTATATATATATATATATATATATATATATATATATATATATATATATATATATATATATAAACCTAATCATTGTTTTGTGGTTAGTTTTAAATGTTTAACCAAAGCACCATTACTACAGCTGGTCTTTCATGATCATTGATATCATCATCATTGTAATTCTAGTTATTATTATTATTATTATTATTATTATTATTATTATTATTATTATTATTATTATTATTATGTGTTATTATCGCTGAATTTCCACGCCAGTGTCGTTGTAAAGGCATGACTGAAACCTGTTACCCCGGGTCATCCATTATTGCTCTTCTCCTGACTTTCTATTTGAAGCGTTACTTATTGATTTGGTCTTGCTTTACCTTCTGCCACTTACTCTTTGTTTGCAGTCTGTCGCGGATTGGTTTGAGTAAATCGCGGATTGGTGTGAGTAAATCGCGGATTGGTTTGACTATATCATGGATTGGTGTAAGTAAATCGCGGATTGGTGCCAGTAGATCACGGATTGGTTTGAGCAGCTCACGGATTGGTTTGAGTAAATCGTGGCTTTGCTTGAGTAAATCGTGGATTGGATTGAGCAAATTTCGGATTGGTTTGAGTAAATAGCGGATTGGTTTGAGTAAATCGCGGATTGGTTTGGGTAAATTGTGTAAATCGCGGGTTAGTTTGAGTTAATCATGGATTGGGTTGAGTAAATCACGGATTGGTTTGAATAAATCGCGGGTTGGTCTGATTAAATCGCAGATTGGTTTCAGGAAACCTTGGACTGGTTTCTGCCTGTTGCAGAAAGGTTTCAGTCGATCGCGGATCTGTTTCAGTCGATTGCTGTGCGTCCAGTCGATCGGCTAGTTTTAGTCGATTGCCGAACGGTTTCAATCGACGGCGGATTAGTTTCAGTCTTTCGTGGAATGGTTTAAGTCTTAAATGCTGGGACTGCAAAATTTTGTTGACAGGTACCGGTCGGAACTGTAGATAACTCGAGAATTTATTGATAGGTTCCAATCGAAACTGCTTTGTTATATAATTTACAGAGGGGTTTCAGTCTAAATTGTTTTGAGTAGTAAAGTTGATTGACAGGCTTCAGCGGGAATTACTTGGACGGGTAAAATTCATTAACAGGTTTCAGTTGGGATTGTTAATATTTTGTGGCAATATATCGGGCGACCGAGGTAACTTTAGGCTGCAAATGTGGTTAACGGAGCGGATATGGTTGGCGCACATGCTCGCTATTCAGTGTAAATTGACATCCTTGCGTACATTTTGGGCCTTCATCTCTCTCTCTCTCTCTCTCTCTCTCTCTCTCTCTCTCTCTCTCTCTCTCTCTCTCTCATATAATTCCCAGTCAGGGGTTTACCAATTTACACTGGTGAATTAGTGACAAAACTAGCATGCATAGCCACGTCTTGAAGTTTGAGTAATCAGCTATCATGATGTATATGGTTTGATTTTGATGTCAAAGTAATATATATATATATATATATATATATATATATATATATATATATATATATATATATATATATATATATATATATATATATATATATGTGTGTGTGTGTGTTAACCTTCAGTCATCTAAGGGCGAGATATGTACAGCTCTGTTTGCAGGATTTTGTCATTAAACCTCAATCACACGAATCTCTCTCTCTCTCTCTCTCTCTCTCTCTCTTCTCTCTCTCTCTCTCTCTCTCTCTCTCTCTCCATTACCCGGATTGGCTTTTCCAATTGCAAAACATCTGCAGAAACAACGTCGGAGGGACATTTATTTGAACACGAAATGTCCCTTTTATGTCTTGGTCGAGCTGCGTTCGATGTCGACACATCTCAGTGTTTGCAGTGGCACTTTGTAGTAGACGAGTAGGTGAGAGAGAGAGAGAGAAGAAGAAGAAGAGAAGAGAAGAAGAAGAGAGAGAAGAAAGTAGTAGGAAGAGAAGGGCTGAGAAGAGAGGAAAGAGGCTGAGGAGTAGGGAGACAAACAGAGAAGTAGAAGGGAGGAGAAGGGTTAAGAGGAGGAGAATGAGGCTGAGGAGTAGAAGAAATCAGAGAAGTAGTAAGGAAGAGAAGGGTTGAGAGGAAGAAAATGAGGTTGAGAAGTAGACGACAAATAAAGAAGTAGAAGGGAAGATAAGGGTTGGAAAGAGGAGAATGGGGTTGAGAAGTAGAAGACAAACAGAGACGTAGAAAGGAGAAGGGTTGAGAAGAGGAGAACTAGACTGAGAAGTAGAAGGCAAAAGGAGGAGTAGTACTGATGAGAAGAATTGAGAAGAGGAGAATGAGTTGAGGAGTAGAAGACAGACAGAGAAATAGGGACGAGAAGAGATAATTGATGAGGACGAATAGTAACAGGAACAGAGATGAAGAGAAAGATGTGGAGGATGAAGAAAAGTCTGGTAAGGAATTGGCGGAGGAATGAGGAGAAAAAATAATGGGAATGAAGAGGAGAAAAGGTCTGAGCAGTAGATGTAGGAAGTAAGAGAAATAAGGATATTGAGGATTGGAAGTAGAAGGGGTAGGAATGAGAAGAGAGAGGTCAAGAAGCACGAAAAGGAATAGAAGTAGGGATGAGGAAAGGCAAGCTGAGGAAAATGATGAGGAACAATTGCAGTAGGGAAGAAAATAAACTTGTTTATCCACAGACTCGAATCCCGGAGCAAAATCACGGCGAAGAGAGAGGTAAAAAAGAATAAAAATTGAAAGAAAAAGACACTTTGATACTGTCGTACAGAACACCTGGCGAGACGCTTCCTCCGTATCCCGGCCGTGTTTGGGGCGTGGGAAATTGGGCCCCTCATCCAATTCCCGCCAGGTAGGCCTGGTGCCGTGACCAGGTGGTTTTCCTTCGGGATGAAGTTTGCGAAGTTCTTCGAAGTTCTTTGATTTTCAAAAGGTCTCTGTTCTGTAGACCTTTGATTTTCAGACGGAAAGGACCGCCTCGACCTCATCATACGTATTGGAGGAGAAGGGACTCGGGATGGGGTTGGTTGTTTGAATGGGGAAGATGATTGATTCTTGTTACGAAGGTTCTCTCTCTCTCTCTCTCTCTCTCTCTCTCTCTCTCTCTCTCTCTCTCTCTCTCTCTCTCTCTCTCTCTCCTTCCATTTGGGACTACCAGGACTTTACATGTACTGGAAGAGGTGGGGAGTTTGCTGAGAGTGAGTGATCCTTTTTTGCCACGATTCTCTCTCTCTCTCTCTCTCTCTCTCTCTCTCTCTCTCTCTCTCTCTCTCTCTCTCTCTCTCTCCTTCAACACAACAAGGCTCAGACAACTTGGGATGGAAATGGAGCAGCCTTCGGAAAGGGAAACGCCAGCAAACGAAGTTTTTCTTAACTGACAGGCCAGTTTGCCCTCCTGGCAAAATTGCAGGTACAAAACCTCTGGAAAATACTTTACCTTTTTAATGGGGTAGGCACCGGGTTATGTTGCTATTTTGGTTCTTCGTTGGGCGTAGTGTTTTTCGCTGCATTTTTTTTTTTGGTGTGTGTGTTTTTTTTTTTTTTGCTGCATTAATTGTTTTCTTGTTTTTTATGTATTTTTAAAAAAATTTTTTTTTTCTTTTCTGTACTGTGAATTTTTTCATTTTTTCTTTTGCTGTTTTCTTATCTTCATGTGTATGTGTTCGTTTCTATACTATTTTTGTTTTTATTTCCCATATTTTTAATTTCCGTTCAACAGTAACTTATTTTACCTGTATGTTTTTCCTAATATTTTTACTTTAGATGTAAATTTTTTCCGATATTTTTACTTCAAGTTTAATGTGTTTTTTTTCTGTTTTACGACTCAAGTCAACAAAAGTATTATATGTTTTTAACGGAACTTTTTTTAAGTCAAACGAAACATGATCCACCCACACCCACTCACACCAACTTAAGTATTCTTGTCCTAAGAGACCTGTCATTAGCTATAGGGTACACTGGACTGAAATAATTTTCAAGTAACTGCAGTTAAGACCAATTTGTGTTTGTGTCTTATTAAGGTTGTTACTCCCTTCTTCATGACAGGTCACTTCCAGCCTCATTTTCATATAAACTGAGCGCTGTCTGTATGGTACGACCTTGGCACTTGGACGATTAGTGCCTCAGCTCAGTGCCCCGCCAGATTCTTCACCTGTGTGATGCTTCTTGTCAAGTTTTTGCTGATGGAATTGTTAAATGCAATGAGTTTATTATTATTATTATTATTATTATTATTATTATTATTATTATTATTATTATTATTATGTTATTATTATTATTATTATTATGATATGTAGTAGTAGTAGTGGTAGTAGTAGTAGCAGCAGTAGTAGTAGTAGTAGCAGATATTCGGCTGGCTACTTAGCGTATTTTATTTATCTTGATCAACATCTCCGTGCTCTATACATTATCTGCTGTTCCCTGATCTCTTTGGTTCCCATTAGTATTAAAGTCGGTATACTACTATGAAGAAAACTTCCATAGCACTAGATGATTCACGGGCCTACACTGGAGGCTCACTACATCACATCTCCAACACCTACATACACTGAGCCACTCACCTCCATCGGGTACATACTGTCTCCCGTCTGGGGTGTTAAAGCTCCTCCTTTCCATTACCTCTTTCAGGTCTTTGTAGGTTTTCTAATTCTCTTTTCCAATAATTCCGATCCAAATGGTACACTCCAATTCAACAACCTGTTATCCTTCATTCTTTCCACATGAACAAACCACCTGTAAACAGAAACCTTTTACTACTAATGCATATCTCCGCATTTCTCCCCCTTTAATTCTTATGCCACTTGTACTATTCAGATGATTCTTGCATACAGAATTAATCTTCCTTCTTTTATTTGCAGTTAACAACCACGTTTCACTCCCACAGAGGAGTTGGCTCAACAGTCCTTTCATACATTTTAATCTTAGACACTCTAACCTTCTTCCCAGTCTTTTGCATACACCCTGTTTCCTTCCTCGCTTCACTTATTTCTTGAGTCTCCTCCTGACATCCTACTATCATCCCACAAACACACACACACATTATGTATATATATATATATATATATATATATATATATATATATATATATACATATACTGAAAGAATTTGAATGGAAGAATATAGTCACTGTTTAGTGTTAAATGTTGCGTGTTTTCTCAAACCGCAAGTTTTAATGTCATCACTTTGTATTTTACAAGGATAATCCTGCGCTCAGCCTTCCTCTCCTGTCCGGCGTTGAAGAAGGAATACACAGGCATTCGTAATTTATTGTCCACCGAGACTTTTGTCCAAAGTTTCCAGACTCTGCCTCAATTGACCTTCAGCTTGACTTCACGACCTTTGACCTTTCTGGTGGATGGTGAACGATTTGCATTAATCCGTGAGGAGTTTCTGTGACATGAAATAAAAACGGGATTTCAGTGTCACCACTGTTGACATTGACCCTACTAATTAACATTCTCTCTCTCTCTCTCTCTCTCTCTCTCTCTCTCTCTCTCTCTCTCTCTCTCTCTCTCTCTCTCTCTCTCTCTCTCTCGTCAGAATGTGAAGAGGATTCCTGCTATTTTGAGACATTTTTTTTAAATCCATTTTTACCATGATGGGTTGTTGAATATAAAAGGAAGTAGTTTATAGTATGTTTTATTGTAATTTTTAAATTTTTTTGTTCAGTTTACTTTTTTCCTTCTTTCATTCATTAAAACACCAGATGAAAAACCTTTTGGACAAAAAAACAGACTATAAACCCAAGAGAGCTTCAAAGATAAATCAACCTTCGGAGACCGACAAGTACAGGATAAAGTGATAAACAAATAGGTATGAGGGAATAGACAAGAAAACCGGTACCCCTGAAATTCGGGAGACGTCAGCAGAGAGCAAGAACAAATTTGCTCCCCGTTTAAACATTTGGAGGTCAGAAGATTCCACAACTGCGCTGGGCAAACTATTCCACATTTTAGTTGTAGCCGAAACCAAACTCCTCGAATACTGAGTAGAATTAAACCTGATTCTGAAAAACGACACACTGTGTGCAGCAGCAGCGGCAGCAGCTTCCTTGCGTGTTGTAATTCTTATTGCGAACAACAGCGAAAATACAAATCAGTAACGGAACGATACCTGTAATCATAGTATATTTTAAGGCAAAATGAATGATTGTAATAATTTTTGTTATCATTTCTGTTAAAGAATGTTCACAGTGCCACGCGTCAGTGACGCTTATCTGAGCTTGTGAGTAAATCGAAATTTTATAGTAGTTTCAATGGTCTCCAGACCTCCAGACAGACAGAATTTCGGGAGGGGGTTTTGGGAGGCCGGTGAACTTGTAAGTAAATTAAATTTTATAATAACTTCAGTGGTCCCCAGACCTCCATACAAAATTTCGGTCGGGGGGAAGGGGGCGCCGGTGGGAAAGGCCTGTGCCAATCTCGCTTCCTCACAGTAGACCATTGACCATCTGAGCGGAAATGATCCCGATTAAGTTAAGGTATGTATGATAGGGGAGGGTGGGGGTGGGGGAGGGGCTGTTTAACATCGTTATCTGTACTTGATGTGTGACTGCGTAGCAGCTGGTGGTCGATGCGTTGTTTTGATGTCTTATTTTGTTTGTTTATTTGTTTACGTTCTCTCGTAGTGGTAGCGCTTCCAGACTTCAACATAACGGGACGGCTTTTGTTTCTGCCTCGGGCTGGACGAAGAGGTACGAATGGACGCGCTTAATAAATCTCCAGTATGTCTTGCTGACCTCAGCAGTGAATTAGTCGACTGTTGTTGGTCGCACCTATGGGCGAGAGAACGTAACACTTGGCTGCCTTTAACAACTCCAAAAAATGTTGTAAGTGCTTTCAAGGGCGGCAGTCTACAAGAAAACCTCTCTCTCTCTCTCTCTCTCTCTCTCTCTCTCTCTCTCTCTCTCTCTCTCAGTAACTTTTAGGAATAAAATCAGAATTTAAATAAGGAAGAGCCCCTATCCCTAATCACCGGTTGTGGAACCAATAGATAGATTAAAATCTATTTCTCATTATATATATAATATATATATATATATATATATATATATATATATATATATATATATATTATTGTAATAATCCGAAGAGTTAAGCAATGTCAGATCTGGTCAATAGGTGGATGGGTGACCACTAACCAGTACTAGATGCTGTCAGCACATGCGCACCATAAAGATCAGAAGCGCAGTGTGTGGGGCCTAGCAACCTCATCCCAAAAGACGTTGCTAAAAGCTTTACACTAAATGCATACATACATACATACATATATATAAATATACTGTATACAGATAAATATTTACGTATATGTATAAAGCTGTATGTATAATTGCATATTTATATGAAAAACTTTTTCAACCTGCATAATGATATTGGGCTTCTAAATATTAATGGTAACTTTAATATTATATTTATGACTGTAAATTAATGACACTGGAAGCTACGGCTGCGTATTACAGTCAGTGCTGCGCATGTGATCCATTTCATGAAATTATTTGGTGATTGTATTAATGGATGCCTTGATAAAGAATTATATTAGCTTCGTATATGTGGCTGCACTCTGTGCTCGTGTTAGTGCCTGGATTAATAATTGAGGTGGCCCTCGTGGAATTAGTTTTAGACATTAATAAGTTATGTGTGTGGGTATCCATGCAATATATATATACTGTATATATATATATATATATATATATATATATATATATATATATATATATATATATATATATATACTATATATAAATATACATATATATATATATATATATATATATATATATATATATATATATATATATATACTGTATGTAAATAAGTGTGTGTCTGTATAATTTGTGTTTGTGTATACTCAAAATTGATCTTATAAATACACTTTCATATTCATGTATCATTATGAAACAGCGCACAGGAGCGTAGTTTGAATATTATATATATATAATATATATATATATATATATATATATATATATATATATATATATATATATATATATATATATATATATATATGTATAATGTACACATGCACACACACACACTCACAATGTGTTGAGGTTCGATGTCTACCAAACTTCATTTTTCCTGCATCACTTTTTAAAATTTAACCAATACATCCTCATACGTACAAACGTCTGTATAATCGCATTGTTTTTGTATACGCTAATATTTATCCCTGTTCCCTCTAGTGAAGTTTTGCACCCTTGCTGAATCTCAACCCGAATGAAAGTGAAATATAGTGAAATGTAGAAAGCAAATCTTCACTGAAACTTGCAACGAAGATAACTTGCTGGATCTCTTAAAAATGAAATTGAAATAAAATGCAATATAGAAAACAAATCTCAGAGAAACTTGCAACGAAGATCGCCCGTCTGTTGCAAGCGCCGATGTGTCACGATGAAGAGTAATTTCTGGCCTTGCATTAGAAAGAGAGAGAGAGAGAGAGAGACATTACTTGTCGCTCTGAAGTCCAGGTCGTTCAGCGCCCAGCGGGGCGCTTGCCCGTCCATATTCCAATTGGTATTGTGATGTACGGAGCTTCTGTCAGCCGTGGGATCCACCCCCCCACCCCTACCCCCCACCCTTGTCTGTGTGTTAGCCCAGTCATTCTTCCTGTCAATTACGCGTCTGATGATGCACTGCTGTCCTCTTCCCAGCGGACTAGACGCGCTCGTGTTTAGTTTTTGTCTGTTGGGTGCAGTTGCTTGCGTTGATGTGTGTGTTTGTGTGTGTGTATGTGTATGTATGTATAATAATTTTTTTATTATTACTGTTATAACTTACCTTAATGATATTGTTGCTTGTCACGAAAGCCTTTGTCATCGTAATATAGATGTGTTTACACCTGGACACAACTTTGATGTGTTTAATACCTGGACACAACATAGAATTACTTAGAATGATAGTTGTTATTATTATTGTTGTTACTACTTGGTATGATAGTTAGTATTATTATTATTATTATTATTATTATTATTTACTTTTATGCTAATGATATTTTAGTCACAAAAAAACTTGGTCATCCTAATATAGATGTAATTACACTTGGACACAGCATAGAAATACTTAGAATGATAGTTCGATGTGTTTACACCTGGAAACAACATAGAATTACTTAGAACGATAGTTATTATTTTTATTATTATTAGAACTACTTGGTATTATTATTATTATTATTATTATTATTATTATTATTATTATTATTATTATTATTATTATTGTTATTTACTCGTATGCTAATGATATTTTAGTCACAAAAAAACTTGGTCATCCTAATATAGATGTAATTACACTTGGACACAGCATAGAAATACTTAGAACGATAGTTATTATTATTATTATTATTATTATTATTATTATTACTATTATGCTAATGCTATTTTCGTCACTTCAAGCATGCCCATTTGAAAATTCAATATATATTAATTATCCTAACTCATTTGCACCTTTAGTTCGAAACAAAGGACCTCTCAGGCCGATCGTTCGTGCTGACTTAATTAAGTTCCTCCGACGGGCATTTTGTAACTCCTCTGTAAGTGGGCGGGCGTATAGGATTTCACCAAAGTTCAGCTTTGGAAAGAGAGAGAGAGAGAGAGAAAATGGACTCGAAAGGTCATAGGATTAAACCACGTAGACAGAACATTCCCAAAAAATGGTTTCTGAAGTAAAGAACTTTTTTTGATGTTGCTGGTGTTAGAAGGTTCAGAATTTCTGACATTTTTTTGATTTTGGTGGTTTAGTTTCTTTACACAGACCTGTTGTGTGGGTGTGGGTATGGGTGTGTCTAGGTACGGTCTGAAGACGTGCGGCCTCATGAATATTCACGAAAGCTTTGCAGAATAAACGCCGCGCAAATTCAGTGGACTTGACTTGATACTTTGATCAGTATGCAAGACACTCTCAATGTAGAAATCAAATGTATTAAATTCCCAGGCACGTTAAAGTATTATTTAAAAACAAGACACTAAGCAAAGACTATTGCACCTTCATTGTTTTTATTAACCGTCAAGAAAAATATTAGCGAGCGTGCGTGAAAAATATGTGGTTTGCAGCATAGTGTAATGTATGTTAATTTAATTCCTTTGAGTATTAATACATATGTTTGTCCGTAAAGGTTGTTGTGGAGGTTTTAATGCACGGGGGATTAGCAACGATTCAGCAGTTCAAACATAGATGTGATAATGACCGTTGTGTATGTTTTTCTCTGGAGCCATTCCCTGTTAGGAAAACGGCTTATATGTGTGTATGTATATATATGTGTGTATATATACATATATATATTATATTATGTATTTGGGGTGTGTATGTATATATGTAATCGGGCAAGTGTAACTGAGATGTTAAGGGTGTTCTAGAAAAAAAAAATGCTGCTTTGCATGCGCTGTTTGTGTGTGTATGTGTGTGTGTGTGTGTATGTGCACGTTGGCCTGGATACAATCGAATAATGCTAACATACGTACATACAAACAAAATATACATGTATATGTATGTATGTATGTATGCATATTTATGTGTGTGTGTGTATATATATATATATATATATATATATATATATATATATATATATATATATATATATATATATATATA
Organism: Macrobrachium rosenbergii; assembly: GCF_040412425.1. Taxonomy (NCBI): domain Eukaryota; kingdom Metazoa; phylum Arthropoda; class Malacostraca; order Decapoda; family Palaemonidae; genus Macrobrachium; species Macrobrachium rosenbergii. The sequence goes on along the minus strand of NC_089770.1, from coordinate 8,719,657 downwards.
TATATATATATATACATCATCCTTGTGAGGTGGGAGACCAGAGCGTGTAGTTGCCAATCTCTTCCGCTCCAGAATCATGTTTTGAAGAGAGTGTTGAATGCGATATGGAGCTTCTGCTGCCAGCTCCAGGGGTAAAGGCGGAAAGCAGGAGGAAAAAAGTGTGTAAATATTTGTTTTCTTTTTATAGAACAGAAACGTTACGTATTTTTGGCCCGGTTATTAAGAGACAATTGCCGGGGAGTGGCAGGATTCAATTTCTCTCATCAATCGTGATGCGAGCGCGGATTGAATAGAGAGAGAGATTTCAATCACGGGGTGTTCTGTTTTGAACTGGATTGCGGATGGAGCCCGGGTCAAAAAGACCAGGCTTGAAGGGGAAGGGATTTGTTTTGTATTATCTCTCATTAAGGGGGAAGATTGGTTCTCTCTCTCTCTCTCTCTCTCTCTCTCTCTCTCTCTCTCTCTCTCTCTCTCTCTCTCTCAAGTTTTATTTTGGACTAAACCGTCCCATTTACAGGGAAGTTTATATTTTGCCTCTCTAAAACTTCCTCTCTCTCTCAGGGATGAAGTTGGAATCCTCTCTCTCTCTCTCTCTCTCTCTCAGCAGTACTGGAACTAACCCTAGCTTTCGAAGTTTTTATTGTGGGGGTGAATTCCCAATTCTAAAGGCTGAGTTTGGCTCTCTCTCTCTCTCTCTCTCTCTCTCTCTCTCTCTCTCTCTCTCTCTCTCTCTCTCTCTCTCAAACACACATACACGCAAAAAAAAATTAATACTGGATATAACGAGTGCTTACATTGATCATAATTTGGGGAGAATTTTTCTCTTCTGCGGCTGAAATTTTGCTAATTTTGGCCATAGCGTCGACGGCACCATCCACGCCAGTGAAAAATGGAGCCGCTTTCTGGTTAACGAGGCAATTTGACAAACCAGCGTGCCAAGGATGTACAGTCTCTGTGCCGAAAGTCTGTCGCTGCATCTTATTTACAGGGAATAACTTAAGCTTACCACTTGATTCCTTACTTTGTCAGGAGACTCGGCTTATTGAAAGCGAACGATTTCTTTCTCTCTTGATTGAAAAATGGAATTGGTAAACGACCTAGAAAGATTATAAAGAAGACCCTTTTTAAGCGGTGTTTCTCAAGGAAGGAAGCCAATATTAAACATTGGTATTGCCTTACTGAAGAACCACTCTCGTGAGACGCAACATTGATATCACGGTTAATAAAAGCGACATTTTATCGTTTGGTTGGTTGGATCTTGAGTTCTCTCGAGTGAAGTGTAGGTTGGGAGCTGTGGATGGAATCAGAAGTCTTCGTCGATGTCAGATTTATATATTAAAAAATGGAAGAAAAGTCGTAAAATATCTTCCGAGATGGAAAAAAAAGTTGAGTTATTTTCAGTGCCTCATCATCTCTTATTTGTTCATTCAGAATTGAACAAAAAGGTTTGAAAATTATCGTTCGAGTAAAAATATCAATAAAATTAAACTCGATACGGGGCTGTCGTATTTACCATATCGTTTTTCGTTCACGCATTGAGACTTGATCGAAAAGATAACGAAATATGTCGGTCATGTTAAAATTAAAGAAATTAATAAAAGAATGATAGTGTTTATTTTCTGTGGTTTGTAGATTTTTACTCGTGAGAAATAATTTATGTTTTTTTTTTATAATTCAGTGATAATTTGATTCTGTCCCTGCGTTAGATGTCAGACTAATCGAAATCCAGTATTTCCTTATATGTAATTATCTGGTTAACTCGAGTGTTAGAAAATAAAAATTTCTTAGGAAGGAAATTAAAGTTTTTGATTAAAAAATATTTCGGACTCTCTCTCACTTTCCCATTTGGATTTTTATAAAAGTAGTTTTAGGACTCTCATTTGATTTTCATTAAGGAGTTTTTAGGACTCTCTCTCTCTCTCTCTCTCTCTCTCTCTCTCTCTCTCTCTCTCTCTCTCTCTCTCTCTCTCTCTCTCTCTCTCTTCTCTCAGTTACAATACCTATTTTAAAGTAATATACATATGAAGTTTGTTTTCTTCTTATAAGATTTAGAGGTTTAAAGGTCAATGATGAACATCAGAGGCAATATCTTTGAGTCCAAATATACATAAATATGATCAACGCCCAAGCCCCAGCTCCACCCATGTTAGGACCTGGGCAAGTCAGGCAGTTGGCTACTGAGGACTCAGCAGGTAGACCTCTGAAGCCCCCAACCTGCTATCCCTAGATCACAGAGATGGTAAGATGGTAAGATCGAGCTTGAACTTTAGACCACAACAGTGGGAAATTGAGGCGATGCCACCCACGGCACCACTGCATAAACCTACACACAAGCATCATCAGCAGCACACTGATTCCTGTAGACACTGTGCACTGGTCAGATTTGTTTATTGATTCATAATCATGCTTCATGTATAGTCAGGCTGTTTTTTTCTTAAATTTGCCTTCCAAAGTAGTTTTTAATCTAGTAACTATACTCTTTATGCTCGCAGAATGCACGAGCTATACAGTCGTTCTACATTACTACACTTAAGAGTCTAACATCTCCCAGTCTTCCTACATGATCAAACCACCTCTCATAGTGATTCATCTATCCGGTGCAGCCAACCAGACACCGACACCTTAATCTCATTCCTTATTCTTTATATACGTTTTAAGAATCACATATTTTGACAGTAACAGTGCATTTATTTACTTTATGTTTTCATTAGATATATTCTTAATATACAGTATTTAATGTATGTGCGCATGTATGATTTGCTTTGAAAATAACTTTATGCAGTTCCTTAGTTTCTTTTTCCGTTCAGTTTTCCATGTTTTTTCTTATAGCATCTTTTTTATATTTTTCTTTGTAGATCTGGTTAGCATAAAATGCATATATATATATGTACATGCACACTGTATGTATGATATCATATGTAGCAGAACACTGGGAGCATGTAATATTTATACAAAACAGGGTGCAGAGCCCATTCAGAATTTATAAAGTTGAGAGAACAGCGCGAAAAGGCATTCCTCTTTAAAGAAGACAAACCAGAGAAAAACAAATGTCAGACACAAAATATTAATATTGTGTTCACTTGAAAAGTATATACTGCATTTATGTAATTTTTTTTTATATTACGTTTTACCAAGACCACAAGCGTGCGCCCTGTTATGTCATGTGAGGCATTACCGAAATCAAAATGAATATTCGAGTGAATATTTGACGGCTTCCGTGAAAAGTGCAAATAAATATTCTTTATTGTAAGAGGATTCGCTGTTGAATTGTATGTACTCGTTTAAGTACTCAGGTTTTTGTTTGAATATTTCCTGTACGTGAATATGCTCTACATACTTCTGTTCTTTGTGATGTACGTGTGCACGTAAATGCTTATACTTGTACATAGTGTAACACATGCACACACACACATATACATTATATAATATTAACTTTATCACTTACACTATTATCTGTGCATTAATTTAAAAACTGGACCTCATTGAAACTGGATGGTACCTAGCGGAGATATTTATTCAATAAAAATTGCAAGATTTCCAGGGCTAACAGTTTCAATGAGGTCCTGTTCTACATATATATAATATACAGTATATTATGTATTATATATGTGTGTGTGTATATATATATATATACGTATATATATATATATATATATATATATATATATATATATATATATATATATATATATATATATATATATATATATATATATATATATATATATATATGTATATATATATATAAATTATATATATGTATGTATATTTTGCATGCGTGTGTAGCATCGTCACATCAGAGGTCACTGACTCCGATCCCTTGTTATTGTTTATCGAAGTCTGGCTCCCCGATAAGTCGAGAACCTCTAACCAACCAACCACCAGCAGCTGTTCAGGAAGTCCTGGAAAAATGTTGACTCAAGCGCTTACTTATCTCCGCGTGCGCACATCCTCATATGAAATGTATAGTCTCAAACTTTAAATGAATACTGTGTGCACCCATCCTTATATGAAATTTAAACGAATAGTTATTTTATGGGATGTTAACTGCTTTAAAACTTTTGCATAGCTGTTTTGATTATGGAAATATTGTGAATCCAAAAGCTTGAATTAATTTCGTATCGTGAATATTAATTTTAGTTTGACGGAATTTTATATCTGAAATTAATAATCATGCTCTACGAGAATATGAATAATCTGCAATATAATGGGAGAGAGAGAGAGAGAGAGAGAGAGAGAGAGAGAGAGAGAGAGAGAGAGAGAGAGATTTAAGATGTACAGAGTTTTCAGAAGCCGCGTTAATCAAAATGTATTGATTTTTCTGTCATAATTTCATGTACACCCAAGCATTATATATATATATATATATATATATATATATATATATATATATATATATATATATATATATATATATATATATATATATATATATATATATACATATGTATATATAACTACCTAAAACTCATTGGTAGGATACCTCGCATCACCACCATAAGATCCAAGATCGATCCCACGGGGCGAGTTGGCATAAGTAGCGAATTACGTATCTGGTTGCTAGTCAACTGTGGTGGAGCGCAGTCAATAGTTGATGTTGGCATTGGTTAGAAATCCCATCCCAAAACGACTTGCTGATATAAGAATGGTGTCATTGCGTCATTAGAACGCTCCATTTGCCTCTTGATTATTATTATTATTATTATTATTATTATTATTATTATTATTATTATTATTATTATTATTATTATTATTCAGAAGGTAAATCCCTATTTTTATGGAACAATCTTACAGAGGGCCATTGACTTGAAATTCAAGTTTCCAAAGAATATGGTGTTTGTATGAAAGTATGAAAGAAATTACAGGAAATAATAGGAAATACGGAAAGAGAAGTTCATGTGCTAGAAAAAATGATGAATTATCAAATTAATAAATAGATTGAAAAAATGTAAATAAATGATTAAAGTAAAAGGAGAATTGTTTTAGGGTAATAATGCATTATAAATATTGCATCTCCGCTGGGCATAAGCTATGAGAATATTCACTTGGAAAATATGTATTTATGACCAGGAATAAATTTGGAGGCGTTGATAAAGAGAACAGATTTGACGGATGTGGCGCAAATAGGATCAGCTGAAAGGCACATATGAAAATAGTGTGGAGGAACGTTCGAAAATGGTGAATACTGAAGCCTCAAGCGAAAAATATGGGGGCACATAGGAAAATGGATTAAATTTAATGACATTCGGGAGTATGTGATGGGAGAATAAACTTGTAGAAGATTATATATATATATATATATATATATATATATATATATATAAATATATAATATATATATATATATATACAGTATATATATATATATATATATATATATATATATATATATATATACTGTATATATTATGTATATAAAATGAATTAATTGAGTCATACTTTGAAAAAAGGAAACATTTTTAGCCTCATAAAAAGGAAATAACTGGGAAATATTCATAAAAAATATCATAAATATTTGTCATGTAGAGAAAGATACGAACTTGGAAGGCATAAGGCGAATCAGTTATAGGCAGTCATAGAGGAAAAGACCAAATCTGGAAGCAAATTATAAACTAAAATAGAATAAATTGAGGTTCAAAACAGAATAGTTGATGAAAGGAAATGGAAATGACGAACAACCTTGTTTGGTCTCTGAATGAATGTGAATTGCATTTTTTTTTATGGACGCTTCATTCCCAGACTTTTTCATTAATGGAAATACGTATTGAGCTATAGCATTGCACGCGTGAATAGCAAAAAGAATGTTCGATGAGTTTTCACTGAATTTATTTTTGCATTTTGCTTGAATGTTGGTTTAACTATACCGTCAAAAATGATGGTTATTTAAAAGTGGGTCGAGACGGCATGTCCCCATGCAGTGGACGTTAAGCACCGTCCGACCAGGGCGCATTCGTTCATTCTGTTTACTTATGTTTGGACTAGTGGTCAGAGAAAAGTGCCCCAGGCTGGACGACGGCAAATTTAAAAAGTGGAATTTTATCACTCGTAGGCTTTTGTGGCACAGAAAAAACTATGGTTACATCTCTGCGTATCTCCTGATTTATCACTGTTTCAGTTCTTCTTATGTCACCTATACTTGCAAACAACTCATCTAAAATCCGCAAACCTTTCTTTCATTCCAGTTCAACATCAGCACTTCACTTCCATAAAAGAGCGTTTGCTCAAAAGTCCCTTTTATATTCTAGCCTCGACTTTCATATACAATTCCGGTCCCTTTCTTATCTTCTGCGCAAACCCTACTGCCTTAAATGCTTTACTTTTATATTCGACTCGCCTCTTCTGTCATGTTACCCTCATCTGATGTATTTCGTCCTCTACCATCCGTATTTCCTTTCACTGATCCATAATCCCAATTTCTATATGCACTCGTAAGCTTGCTCTTGCTCTTGTTAATCGCAACTTTTTCCTCTTGTAGACACTACCAAGATCGATCGCTTGTTTCTGCAGTATCTCTTAACTGTTACAAATTTCTGTGGTGAAGAATCTGATCAAGGTTTGACGTCAAGTTCCAGTAACACTTTCTTTATCCAAGACATGCGCTCATTTCTCTCTCCTTCTCTCTCTCTCTCTCTCTCTCTCTCTCTCTCTCTCTCTCTCTCTCGATCGTTGCAGGGTATGAATTTGACGGAATATAGCCATGAAAATCCGCTCTCTCTCTCTCTCTCTCTCTCTCTCTCTCTCTCTCTCTCTCTCTCTCTCTCTCTCACTTGACCGTTGCATGGTATGCATGGACGGAATATAAACGAAAATCCGCTTTCTCTCTCTCTCTCTCTCTCTCTCTTGATCGTTGCAAAGTATGAATGGCTCGGAATATAGACATGAAAATCCGCTCTCTCTCTCTCTCTCTCTCTCTCTCTCTCTCTCTCTCTCTCTCTCTCTCTCTCTCTCTTTTATCGGGGCTTGAAAATGGCACAAGTTCACAATACAAACTTCCAGGGGATTTTGAAGTTCCGGTTGAAGTTTTTAGAAAAGCAGAGCTGAATTGAACCGTTGGAGATTGGGCGGTGGTCAGGGGTCTAGATATATACTAGAACACTTGGAAATTCTTGGGTGCAATATGAGTATTACTTGATTTTGAATGTCCAATTTACCCCAGGTTAGGTTGGGTAAGGATTTTTTTATTTTATTTTAGGTTAACGTATTTTTTGGCATACTCTAAAAGATTTATTATTATTATTATTATTATTATTATTATTATTATTATTATTATTATTATTATTATTATTATTATTATTATTATTATAAAGTGTACTGTGTTTGTTTTATCATGAGAATCAGTAACATCACAATAATGTTTACGAAAACACGCTTGTCAAATTTATTTATAAAAAAAATTCCCTGGCTCACAAATACTTAAGAAGCCACAAAGACTGTAAACGCCGATGTTGACAATTCTTACCATACAAAAAATGGGTCCTTTTTAAAATAAATCTTAAAGCACTTGTGCGAGAGAGGAAGAGGTCCCCACGTGCATGCAAGCACGTATCCCATCGATTTGTGTTGGTCGCATTCTATTGAGCTGTTTGTTGGCTGCATTCGATTGAGAGCCGTGTGTGGAAAGGATTTCGTTTTGTCGGGATTCTGGTCCCGGTTGTATTTCATTTGTGCATGTCATCCTATCACTGATGCTTGATTGATCGTTGCATGGTATGAATGGGGCGGAATATAGAGACATGGAAAATCCGCCCCCCTCTCTCTCTCTCTCTCTCTCTCTCTCTCTCTCTCTCTCTCTCTCTCTCTCTCTCTCTCTCACTTGATCGTTGCAGGGTATGAATGGGACGGAATATAGACATGAAAATCCTCTCCTCTCTCTCTCTCTCTCTCTCTCTCTCTCTCTCTCTCTCTCTCTCTCTCTCTCTCTCTCTCGTTTTCTTTTTCTATAGCTATGTATGGTATAGCTGGCAGTCACCCTTTGGTATAGCTAGGTCAGTCACGCTATGGCATGGCTGGGTCAGTCACACTATGATATAGCTGGATCAGTCACGCTATGGTATAGCTAGGTCAGTCACGCTATGGCAGAGCTAGATCAGTCACGCTATGGCATAGCTAGGTCGGTCACGCTATGGCATAGCTAGGTGGGTCACGCTATGGCATAGCTACGTCGGTCATGCTATGGTAGAGCTAGGTCAGTCGCACTATGGCATAGCTAGGTCGGTCACGCTATGGCATAGCTGGGTCAGTCATGCCATAACGTGACTGACCCAGCTATGTATAGCTAGGTCAGTCACGCTAATTCAGTCACTGTCAAGGTCATGGTAGGTCGACTTGAGATGGCACACAGGAAATGAAAGCTGAACGTTGATTGCCGAAGTAGATTTTTTTTTATTTATAATTGCTTCAAGGGCAAAAGGAAGCTAGAGAGAGGCAGAAGAAAAGAACTGATGAGAGGAACGTAAGCGTGTTTTCCGAGAGAAGAATTTTTTTGTTTACTTTTTTAAGTGTTTGTTGATGCCGATCTCATCCCGAATCTGATAGCAGTTTGACGTGTCATGCTGTGGTTTTAGAACAGTCTTTGGCTAATATTATAGATGAAATAATAATAATAATAATAATAATAATAATAATAATAATAATAATAATAATAATATTATTATTATTATTATTGATTCATCTTTGTTTGCGATCATTCATTGCTCTTTTTATTTTGTTTATGAAAAATAGGTACGGTTTTTGACTGTAGAATTGAAAGTTTATAGAACTCATTCAAAATTTTGATAGAGGTATTGTTTATTACAGACTGAAGTGAAACGGTAAAGGAATGAATAATTAATTGTGTGAAGTGAAAGTAATTTGATCTTTCGTAAAGTGTCATTTTTTATATTAAATCAGAAAATTCAGTGGAATACAATTTTGTTTTGAAAATTTATAACAGTAAATAAATAAAATGAGGATTGGGCAAATTTATTATAATTGGGTACTTTAAAAGAAAATTTCAGAAATTCAAATTAATCCAGATTCATTTTCATGGAAGTAGCATGCTTCGTCTTCCGGGAATACAAGACAGTCAGCAAGTCATTAAATTCACCGTAACGCGCTTGCAAGCACGCAGTCTCCTCTCTCTCTCTCTCTCTCTCTCTCTCTCTCTCTCTCTTAAAGGGAACGGTGTTTGGCGTTTGATAAGAATTTATCTGAGAGTAAGCCGATTGAAGGCTTGATTGATGATCAGGTACACCCTGTTTCCTTCCCCGATTTGGGCCGGATAATGGCGAAGATCGGCCGTCCGGCTAACGATGTGGCCGATTTGGTATTATTTGTCATCCGTTCGCTATTATTTGACTTTTGTCCGCTGTTATTTGTCCTCTGTCCGTTATTATTTTTTGACTTGTTCGCTGTTATTTGTCCTCCGTCCGCTATTTTTTTTTTTTTTTTTTACTTTTGTTCACTATTATTTGTCCTCCGTCCGCTGTTATTTGACTTTTGTTCGCTACTATTCGTCCTCTGTCCACTGTTATTTGACTCTTTTACGCTATTATTTGTCCTCCGTCCGCTATTATTTTTTTTTACTTTGTTCGCTATTATTTGCCCTCCGTCCGCTATTACTTGACTTTCGTTCTCTATTATTTGTCCTCCGTCCACTATTATTTGACTTTTGTTCGCTGTTATTTTTTTTACTTTAGTTTGCTATTGTTTGAACGCTGCTATTATTTGGTCGCTATCAGCTGTTATTCGATTTCCATTCTGAAATTTTGGTCTCCGTTATTATCTGAACACTGAGCGCTATTCTTTGCCGCAGAAACACTGTTATTTGCTTCTGTTTGGCTATTATTTGCTCCTGATGGGCTATTATTTGCACCTAGTTCTCTGTTAAGTCGCCTCATTTCGACAAGTGAAGGATGATCCCTAGTAATTTTTCTCGATCCACTATTATTTGGTTCCAGATGGCTAGTATTTGCTCACTACTTGCTATTATTTGGCGGCGATTATCCGCTGTGAATTGCCTCGTTTGCCTGGTGTGTTATTCCCTTTTATGAATGAAATGGCGGACATTGAAGTGATGATTGATCTGCCTGAGTTTGGGGGATTATCTGTTATTAAAGAGAATGGCTTTGGGGGGAGGAAGGGGCGGGGGTTTTATGTGAATAGGCCTGGGGAGTGGGGAAGAATGGGGACGCGGAAGTGTTTTCCTCGATAGACTGTCAAAGGGGGGAGGGGGCGGGGAAGGGTAGAGGGTGGATTTTATGTGGAACTTTCAAACTGCGGTGATTGTTCGTCATGAATGTTATGGTAAGGGAATCTGTCAGTAATCGGATATAATTCGGGATGATTTTTCTGTGATATTGGTGATGGACTGAGGCGGGGAGGGGCGGGGACGGGCTGTTACTCTTACACTCACATTTTTTCTTCAGTGAAGACTGCTATTTGTATAAATGTATATGTATGTATTTGTATACATACATGTACATATGTATATATATAGTGTGTATATACGTATATATGCATATACAGTATACACACACACACACACACACACACACACACATATATATATATATATATATATATATATATATATATATATATATATATATATATATATACATACATATATATAATTCACACACGCCCTTACAACTTTACCTTGCAATGGTTTAGTAGTAAACGAACCATTAATAGATATAACGTGCATCAAACCATTCCGTGTTTTACAATGAAAGACTACTGTTTGACGTAATAAAGTATGTATTAATTACCCAAGAAGGGTGCGAGAATCACGCAGCTAACTTAGCTGGCGCCTTGGGAATACCTGATTGGGGAAGTTGGGAGTTTTTCTGGGGAGGGGAGAAAAGGGGTGGAGGGGTTCGTTTGTGATTGCCTTTGGGAAATTAAATGAACGGCTTGTTTATGCCGATCAACTGAGTTTTAATGAGGTCGTCGTTTCGTGCGTGAGAGAGAGAGAGAGAGAGAGAGAGAGAGAGAGAGAGAGAGAGAGAGAGAGAGAGAGAGAGAGAGAGGTCTATAGGTGCTGGTCCACTTGTTTGTTTGTTCATTCGCGTTGCAAATGTTGTTGCATTAATTTATTGGTTTCACTTATAGAGTTTATTATAAATGCTTAAAATAGGTTTATTACGAAGTTTATTGTTAATTCTAAAAGTAGGTTTATTACAAGATTTTATTATAAATGTTAAAAGTATGCCCATTAAAAAGTTTATTATAAATGCTAAAAGTATGTTTATTGTAAAGTCTATTGTAGAAGCCTAAAATCTGCATTCTTACAAAGTCTATTATAAATGCTAAAAGTAGGTTTATTAAAAAGTTTATTATAAATGCTAAAAGTAAGTTAATTGCAAAATTTATTATAAATTCTAAAAGTAGATTCATAAAATAGTTTTATGAATGATAATAGTGGTTTCGTTAAAAAGTTTATTATAAATGCTAAAAGTAAGTTTATTACAAAATTTATTATAAATTCTAAAAGTAGGTTCATAAAACAGTTTTGTGAATGATAATAGTGGTTTCGTTAAAAAGTTTATTATAAATGCTAAATTTAAGTTTATTACAAAATTTATTATAAATTCTAAAAGTAGGTTCATAAAAAAGTTTATTATGAATTATAATAGTAGATTTGTTAAAAAGTTTATTATAAATGCTAAAAGTAGGTTCATTACAAAGTTTATTATAAATGCTAAAAGTAGGATCACTGCAAATGCTAAAAGTGGGCTATTTTGTTGTCATTGTATTTTTCCCTAAGAAATAAATAAAAATTTTACGGTAGAATCTAATTGACAGTTGACACAGTTGTTATCTTCAAATGTGTATTAACAAGAGTACAAGAGTTATTTGAACTGGTTTATTTATCATTGTTTTTGGCGTGCATGTTCTCTTTGAAAGAAGTAATTATAGAAGAATGCTTGTTGTTGATTGATATGAATAACTCGCCAAACAAGTTTACTAGACGATTGTTGCATGATGATTTGTGAATTGTTCTTGTAGTTGTAAATAATACAGATATCTTTAATTGTTTTCGTCACATTGTTTACTTCCTCCCATCAGAATGAACTGTTGAAGTGCCGCGGATTGTTAGACTATTGTTTGAGTTGTTTATTCGCAGAGATTTTTGTTTTCTCCTTGGTATCGTCCGGATTTTGTTTGTTGGGTATTTTTGTTTTTCGGGTTTACGAATGCAAAGTTGACGGATTTGCATGAAGGACATGTTTGTATTTTGAAACTGCGCTGGTTTTGGGTAGGCCCCGGGGGAAACGAATACTTGTATTAGACATCAATATTCAATTGAATTTGGACAGCATTCAGGAAAAGTTAAAAATTTCGAACGAGAATCAAGGGTAACAGTATGAGTTGGGAAATATGTTGGTGGGGACAGAGACCAGAACATATGTTATTGCAGGTAGTATTTATATTACCACTGCAACTGTTGCTCCGCTGCTGATTATTATTATTAGCTTAATTATGATTATAACAGCAGGTGTAAGATTAGAACTTTTATCAATTATATGTAAAATATTATACATCCATTTACTTGTACAAAGACATATTATTATTATTATTATTATTATTATTATTATTATTATTATTATTATTATTATTATTATTATTATTATTATTACTTGATATTCAAGTTCAAAAGATTACGGTGTTGATGAGGAGGAAACAAGAGGAAGTAAAGGGTAACACAGAAAGAAGAGACACCGCTTATTAAAAAAGAAAAAAAATTAATATCTAACTGATAAATAGATAAAAAAAATATATTAAAACGCAAGAAGAATAGTATTAGGGTATTAATGCGAGAGAAGGAAAAAAAATTACCCATATTGACGGAACGATTAAAGGAAAGGTTAAAAAAAGAAACTGAATTAAATCGACGTAGGATGAAACAAATACAGGCGCTTAAAGAAAGAACGCCATCAGAGATTTTATACTCTCAGGCCGATATTGATCCGGGATAAATGAGGATGATTAATAGTAGGATTAGCACTGATTAATCGTGTGGTTAACGCCTCTGCCTTCAAAAAAAAATGACACGAAAATAAGGGAAGTGAATAAGGCTTCGGTAAGTGATGGGAAAGACAGATAATGGAGAGACAAGGACAGATTGAAGGAAGAGAAGTGGAAGGGAAAGGTAGACTCAGTAAACTGGAGCAAAAAAAGAATATCATGAAACTGAAGAAATGATACTTGGAGTAGCGTAAGAGGAGAATGGAAGACTGGAGAATGGAGAAATTAAAAGTTAAAACAGAAATGTACGAGACTAACTGAAATGAAAGCAGTCAAAAATTGTGAAGAAAAAAGATATTCAAACTAAAGGAATTAAAAAAAGAATAGAACTAGTGAAGATTGACGAAGAAGGGGAAAAGAGAGGAAAAATAGTTATTGGATAATTAAAAAGAGGTGACAGCTATCTGAAGGAAAGTGCAAATTCCAAGCGAGAGAAAAAGTCATCCGCGCTGGCATTTCACGCCAAATGATCATACCAATCCTCTCCTTGAAGGTTTTAATTAGGTGCCGTCTCTCTCTCTCTCTCTCTCTGGACTCAGGTGAACTCGGACGCTCATCCGGGATTTGGAAGATGCTTCAGAGGTCATGGAATTGGAATTGGAATAATCCTTTGGTGGGCGGGGGGAGGGTGGGGTGTGGTGGTCGACGGGTAGGGGGGGAGGAGGAGGGAGTTTGCTTCATTGATCGACGCTTAGAAGAATAAGATTTAATTCTTAATTGGTAGTGTGTGTATGTGTGTATGTATGTATGTATATATATATATATATATATATATATATATATATATATATATATATATATTTACATATACATATACATATATACAGTATACATAAAAATAATTACAGGACTTCATTTAAACAGAATGTTATCTAACGGAGATTTAATTCACAAAAGTTACATCAAGCTTTCTATATATATATATATATATATATATATATATATATATATATATATATATATATATATATATATATATATATATATATATATATATATATATATAATATATTTATATGTTATATATATATATATGTATGTATGTGTATATTTTATATATATGTAAATACATATACATACATACATATATATATATATATATATATATATATATATATATATATATATACATATACATATACACAAACACACACACTATAGAGAATCAGGAAGTGTTTATGGGTATAGGAAGGTCGGAATATGAACAGTGTAGATTCCCCTCACCAGGGAATCTACAACACGCTCACACAAACATATAAATGAATTCTGTGAGGTACAAATAAAAAAGATATCCAGTAAAAGTCACTAAGGAGGCTCTCTCTCTCTCTCTCTCTCTCTCTCTCTCTCTCTCTCTCTCTCTCTCTCTCTCTCTCTCTCTCTCTCTCTCTCATCTGTTTATCAAAACTGAAGTATAAAGTAGATTGTTAAAATTTTAGTCATACTAATTCCACGAATCTATTAGTCGGTTCATTCACCTTTTCTATTAAAAAGATAATTTTATTATGAAAGAAACACTTGGAGCTGAAACCTGGTTTATCCTTAACGATGTTGTTGCCCTACAGCATACGTCGTTGATGAGCTGTACTCTTAATGAAGGCCAAAGTTTTCACCCGTCTTCGTCATGCTAAGCAACAGCTGTTCTGTTTTGGCAGTCTATATATATATGCATATATATATATATATATATATATATATATATATATATATATGTATATATATAATATACATATATACATAATGTACTGTATACGTATGTGTATATATTCATGTATATATTGTGTATGTATATTTTAGTTTAAAGATTTTTTACAATATATTGGTGGTCTATATACTCGAGTTATGGTGACAGCTGTGGCTTAGTAACGCTGCTGTTTTGACTCCGCATTGTTCTTCTACTAAAACTTAACTCTCTGAATCTATATATATCCCTACTTTTGTTTCCTCTTCCCCGTAAGGAAGCAACCAAGCTTTTGCTCTTTATAATTGTAAAAAAAAAACCGCATACCGAGAAATCGGTGTCTCTAAGCCTTGCAATAGAAATGTTGAGGCCACCACAAAGAAATGAAAAAATAACAGCTTGTTGACACGAAAAGAAATCTGGTTGGAAACTCGTCTGCTGAAAGAGTCGAGCACTGAATAGCTTAATATTGCGGTGGTTTGAAAAGCAGCTTTTCAGGACACAAAGTCTGAAAGGCCTTGTGAAGGAAATAGAGAGAAAGTATAGATCGCAAATAGATAGATACGAGATAAAACGGAAGAAACCTTGAATTTTAAAGAGTAATGAAAAGCCATTGATTCAAAGAAATTACTCGGAATGTCAAGTAATAAAGGAGTGGTGAAAATGTAGGAAATAAGGCGATACATCAGATAGAGAGAGAGAAAGAGAGGAGAAGAAGAAGAAGAAAGCTATTCTTAATGCAGATGTAGAATAAAAGCGTATAGAAAGCAGAGCAAAGGAAACGAAGGATAGAAACGAAGAAGAAAAACAAAGAGAGTAGTACGGGAGAGAAAATCCTCCAAGAACTGATAAGAAGAAGAAGAAGGAGAAAAAGAAGAAGAAGAAGAAGCAGAAGAAAGAGAAGAAGGAGAAGAAGGAAAAGAAGAAGAATGAAGAAGACGGCCACATTAGCCAAGCTTACGGTGCCTTGGTGATGCCTGAAGTAATAGACGCCCTGACGATGATGTTGATGGCTACCTGCGTCTTTCTTAACGACGCCCGAGTTGAATCACGCCCGGATTGCTCTTCCTTTTTTTTTATTAACCCTTTCTCTCTTCCTCTCTCTCTCTCTATTTCCCCCTTCGGTAAGACCTTTCTTCCCCCTCCAACGCTCCTCCCCCTCTTCTGTAATCGGTAATTGCGCTGGACTTTCTTTTTGTTATCCTTCGTGTTTTATGTCTCCTTGGATTTGTTCCTCATGTACTTTTAATGTCCCCTGGTTTCTCTCTCTCTCTCTCTCTCTCTCTCTCTCTCTCTCTCTCTCTCTCTCTCTCTCTCTCACAGTATATACATATATATGTGTGTGTGCATGTGTGAGTGTGCCCAGACGTGTACGTTTGTGTGCGTGTGTGTGTTTATACCACTGTTTTGCTCAGTTACAGTCCCATAATCAGTGACAGTTAACCGAGGTGCGAGTATAGCTATTTGCTATGTACACATACATATATATATATATATATATATATATATATATATATATATATATATATATATATATATATATATATATATTTTCAGAAATAAGCTGTCATTGCACCCACTTCTCGCCATACAGGAAATATTCTGGTTTTCTTGAAGCAAAGTGGCAACAAGATGAAAAACAGAATCACCTCATTCAAAAAAAAGCTTTAGACATAATCTTATATACATACCTGTTTATATATATACGTAATATATAATATATATATATATATATATATATATATATATATATATATGTAATATATAATATATAAATATATATATATATATATATATATATATATATATATATATATATATATATATATATATATATATATATACAAAAGTTTTTCGAAGAAGAAAACACGATGTAGGCGGATGGACGTGGCTTAACCACGGAGGACGCAACAGATAGACACGCCCCTTGCGAGAACAGAGATTATATGTGTCATTTTCTTGTTTTCCCCTTAACAATAAAGCATTCAGGCCTTCCGAGTTTACGAAGGCGTGAAGTTTCTGAGGAACGCCATTTTACACGAGCGTGTTTTGCCCTTGGACTTCTTGAGGCTTCGAGGAAAAGGCCGCTCTGAAAAGGAATCCTTTTCCGAGCGTTTTCTTCATTTTATTGACGCTTTCTGAACAGCAGTCCAACACCAACCGCCCCCGCCTCCCCAGGACCCCCCGACTCCACGCTTCATCCCCCACCCCACCCCCGTCCCTCCCTCTCCATGTTGCCGCGTTATTCGTTTCCTTAAAGTATTGTCGGGAGGGGAATTGGGTCATGTTATTTCACGATTCTCTCTCTTCAGTTGGCGTAAATGATCTTGTAGTTGCTGCGCAAGTTTTAGTATTGAAGAATTGTGAGTAATATACATCTCTCTCTCTCTCTCTCTCTCTCTCTCTCTCTCTCTCTCTCTCTCTCTCTCTCTCTCTCTCTGTACGTGTAATGTAAATTACCATATAGTTGCAAAACCTTTTTTGTAATATTAAATTAACTGATCTATTCATATTTTAGGTAGGCCTTATGGATGAAAAACATTTTGTTAAATAGATTTTAACTACTTATTATTGTTATTTGCTGTTGATTCTGATTTTAAGAGTTGTATTGCATGGTCTTGACCGCAAAATCAAAGTTATTGAATCAAATTACATGGTATATATATAGATAGATGGGTAGATAGATAGATAAAGTGAGTGCGGGAGAAGGTCATTTCTGTATCTCACTTTTTGACAGAGAAAATTATGAAACGTCAAGAGTGATTTCATAAAACAATTTAAAATTTGTCGAATGTTTATATGCTTTGTTTTTCCCTCATTCTTCATGATGGCGACTGCTCCTGACGTGGCCGCGTGATTAGCTCTCAAAGTTTTTGGGCCAAAACGTTGCGCTTGTGATTGCGGGTGAAGGGTTCGTCTCAAATACAAGGGGAAATAACGTTTTTAGATTAAAAAATATCAGGTCTTTTGTTTTCGAAATACGTTTTTAGATTTAAAAATATCATGTCCTTTGTTTTCAGTGCTGAGAGAGAGAGAGAGAGAGAGAGAGAGAGAGAGAGAGAGAGAGAGAGAGAGAGAGTTTGAAATTTGATTGAAAACTTCGAAAAACATTTTTAGTATGTTAAGAACATATCTCACAGGTCACCTAAAAATAGCTTCCATATATATTCACCGACACTTATGTAAATCTTGGATATCTGTCTATCTATGTACTACCTTCCTGTCTATCTGTCTATCTATATATATATATAAATATCTATGTATATCTGTCTATCTGTCTGTCTATCTATCTATCTATATATATATATATATATATATATATATATATATATATATATATATATATATATATATATATATAATTATATATTATATATTATATATACAGATAGATTGATAATGCACATTTAGAAGGGATAAAACAGTGAATATGCAATAGACAAGGCAATTAATTTTAATTAAGTAAACACAGATGAAGAACATAAGAAACAAAAGACTAAAGAACACAAGCAAGTGACGTATGTGAAATTGGACTTTGCGCACAACCAACACCTCTGCATAGATCGTATATTTAGCTTTTTCGGTTTTTCAGTGAAATTTGATGTTACTAACAAGTAACGAGCACAAAAATATAAATTGAAGTCTATGATTGACACCGTCATAAGCGCACGGGAGGTGCATGTCTTTTTGTTTCGTATTCTTCATTGAGTTCACTTTTATAACCAAAGGATCTTCCAAACCTTTTTTTTTTTGTGCCTCAAGGAGCCTAGCTGAGACTTCATGTACTAATATATATATATATATATATATATATATATATATATATATATATATATATATATATATATATATATATATATATATATATATATATATAGGGGTTTGGCAAGTGGTGACCTCAGCTCATTCCTTAGCAGGTTACACAGACGTAAAGAGCTATAAAGAGCATCAGCGTCTTTTTGGGGTGA
>NC_089770.1:8686000-8698500 GCF_040412425.1 Macrobrachium rosenbergii | reverse complement strand
ACTCCTTTTTTTATTTTATCATCCGAGGTTCATTTTTATTTACCGAGGGGAAAAAAACTGTCGCGCAGGAAATTATAGTTTTTCATTTCCAACCTATTTTTTTGGGGAGGTGACCTCCGGTAATTTCCTCTTGATGAAATTCCATTTAGATATGAAGACTCTTAATGTGGTTTTGTTTCGAAGGCAAACGTTTGCCGTACTGGGAAAATCTCTCTCTCTCTCTCTCTCTCTCTCTCTCTCTCTCTCTCTCTCTCTCTCTCTCTCTCTCTCTCTCTCTCTCTCTCTCTCTCTCTCTCTATACATTTTTCTCATGATTTTTATCATCAGTTTTCCAAAATATATATATATATATATATATATATATATATATATATATATATATATATATATATATATATATATATATATATATATATATATATATATATATATATATATATATATATATATATATATATATATATATATATATATATATATATATATGTGTATATGTATAAACCAACCCCATATGTATACATATACATATGGGGTTGGTTTATCTCTAATCGCCCACAGGAAGGGGGAAACGCCTATTGTCAATATATGTGTGTATATACAGTATATATATATGTATGTATGTATGTATGTATGTATGTATGTGTGTGCATATGATATTTTACTTATCAAAGTATACTTATTTCTTTTTATATTACGCAACATAAGCTGTCTCT
This sequence comes from Macrobrachium rosenbergii, assembly GCF_040412425.1. Lineage (NCBI taxonomy): Eukaryota > Metazoa > Arthropoda > Malacostraca > Decapoda > Palaemonidae > Macrobrachium > Macrobrachium rosenbergii. Next base: position 8,697,787 of record NC_089770.1, on the reverse strand, counting down.
GCACCGTTTCCTCCGTCTGAATGACAGTTCGGGACAGCGTGACGTCATCCCGTCAAAGGAGCCCTTTTTATATTGCCAAAAATCGGATTTTTTACTCGTCCCACATTCATCGAGAGAAAATCCTCAATCTGTGATTTTAACCTTTGATTCTATTTTTGCGTCGCGTCAAAAGGGGAAAAGCATTTTCGATCAGCCTTTTTGACTCGGTTCTCTGTCTCTTTATTCTGTTTTAGACTTTTTTTTTCGTAATTTTGTCTCTTTGTTGTTTTTTGTACTTTTGTTTTTTTTCGTGTTTCGTTGTTTTCCTAATTTCGTTTATTTTTTATCGGTTGTTTTTAGACATGCTTCTCTTCGTCTGTTGTTTTCGTGCTTTCGTGTTGTTTCGTTTTCCATATTTACATAATTGTTTTATACGATGTTTTCCCAGTTATATTTTCATCACAGTTCCATTTCTCTTCTTTTCGTTATTGCTTCATCTCTTTTGATATCTTTGGTTTTAACCTCCTGGGAAATTTGTCTGCAGTTTTTTCCATGTCAAAGCCATGGGTATATTTCCATGACATGATTTTATATTTTATATAGATATATATATATATATATATATATATATATATATATATATATATATATATATATATATATATATATGTATTTATTTATTCTTTTTCTCCACCCCCACCTAAAGGGAGTGAATTGGACATTACTAATAGTATTTGCTGTGCGAGTATTGTGAACCTGAGGATAAACCACCAGGCTACTTGGGTCGTTTATTTCCTTTTACTCAGAAAATATGGAGTTTCATTTGATTTTATTTAAGCAAAGCAGCCAATTCATTAACAATATCTTACGCGCCTTTCTTCTGAATGTTTCTCCCACATGACGGGAAATCGAAAGGAAAGCGGTTTCAAGTCTGGATGTGTGTGTGTATATATATATATATATATATATATATATATATATATATATATATATATATATATACAATATATATATATATATGTATATATATATATATATATATATATATATATATATATATATATATATATATACTTATATATATATATATATATATACATATAGGAGAGAGAGAGAGAGAGAACACGCTTTTAGTGCAAATGTATAAGAACAAGCAAACCAAACGACCGAGAGAGAGAGAGAGAGAGAGAGAGAGAGAGAGAAGAGAGAAATAACGCTGTAGGTGCAAGTGTATAAGAACAAGCAAACCAAAGAACAGAGAGAGAGAGAGAGAGAGAGAGAGAGAGAGAGAGAGAGAGAGACTTCTCGGGAAATAGCTCCCAGACATGCGACCTGGTGTCGGGGCCTTAGTGTACATTCCGGCGACCAAGCAAACACAAGCAAATAACTTTCTTTGTTTGTTTACTTTCTTTGTTTATTCTCCTCTGTCTTTGTTTCCCTCCTTTCTTTCTATTTCGTCACGTGTCTCCTGGTGAGTCACTACAGAAGTATGGTGTACATGTTACTCATTCATTAATTGACAGCGAATGAAGAGAATAATAATAATAATAATAATAACAATAATAATAATAATAATAATAATAATAATAATAATAATTATTATTATTATTATTATTATTCAGAAGATGAACTCTATTCATGTGGAACAAGAACACCAGAGGGGTCATGGACTTGAAATTCAAGATTCCAAAGAACATGGTGTTCATTAGGAAGAAGTAAGATGAGCTAAGGGGAAATGCGGCAAGAAGAGATCTCACATATTAGAAAAGAAAAAAATAAATTAATAAATTAATTAATGCATAGATAAAGATGCATAAAAATGCAAGGAGATTTTGTAATAATTTTGATTGTAAGATTACTAATTCAGAGTGACGTTGGCGATAGACGTGTTTATAATTAGCTGTCCTTTGAGCTTATGCAAGTGGCAATGAGCCACAATGAGGCTAACAGGTGTTGTGGTGCGTGAGTCATCGTTAACTAAAGTTGCCTACTTGCCTTATGGATAAGAGAGAGAGAGAGAGAGAGAGAAGAGAGAGAGAGAGAGAGAGAGAGAGAGAGAGAGATTGATCTTATAAAAAAACTCTGATTTTATATTTCATTGATCTTATGAAAAAAAAAAGAATTTTTTTTTTTAACATCCCTGGTTATCGAAACGAGAGGAAGTAATCCTATTAAGAGAAAGTATATCGAAAGAGGAGAAAGCTATCTTATTAAGAGGAAGTCAAGAGAACTGAAACCTGCCAGCAAACAGAGCATTAATAATAGACTAGATCTCTTCTTCTTTCCTGGAAAATGAAAGGGAAAATTATATTAACTGCAAAGCCTTCACATGCTATTTTTTTTTTAACCGTTATTATAAAGTAATGTTTTTTGCCGTTTTGCTTAAGTAATTTCCGAGGGAAAGGAGTTTGTATGCCGTATTTTCCTAGCTTATTAAGTAGCCTAAATTCTCTATTATTGAAGCAGTGTATCGTTAAAGTACACTTAATGTGTATGAATATCATATAATTATGATATATACAATTTTAATATAAATTATTGATGTGGAAGTTTTCCGTACCTGTGGTTCAGTCTGTGATTCAGCATTGAAGTAATGGGCCTGTATATATATATATATATATATATATATATATATATATATATATATATATATATATATATATTATATATATATATATATATATATATATATATATATATATATATATATATATATATATATATATATATATATATATATACATACACGTACTTATATTTTAAGTCTAGTCCTGTGTGAAGGGACGGTTATGGTAGGCAGGAGTTAGTGGAAAGGACAGAGCAGTATAAGGCCTATAACTGATGTAAACACAAGTCACGCACACGTGTGATGAAGTGCAATTATACACGAGACTGACACTGCCATATTTCCCTTGTCATGTACACAAACTGTCACCTTTGTCATTTCCATAACGCCCTGAGGTTTCCCAAGGTCCCCAGTTCTTCCTTTTCACTGGCGAACTTTGTGTCTTATTTGTGTTTGTGAGAACTTGCACGCGAAGGCCATTGGTCCGGAGATAGCCGGGTCGTTCAGCGTCTTGGGAGGAAATTAGAAGTTGAAAAGGAACGTTTACGTAATAATATCATATATGAATTTTGACTTGCATTGCTGTTGGTGTTTGTAGTATATTGTATTGTTGAAAATTAACTAAATTATTATTATTATTATTATTATTATTATTATTGCTGCTTCAGCTGTTTAAAAGAGGGTCTGCTGCCAAATTATATTATTATTATTATTATTATTCAGAAGATGGAACCTATTCCAATGGAACAAGTCCGCCAAAGGGGCCACTGACTTGAAATTCAAGCTTTCAAAAAATATGGTGTTCATTAGGAAGAAGTAAGAGGAGGTAAAGTGGAATAAAGAAAGAAGAGAACTCACTTATTAAAAAAAGTAAAAAGAAATTAATACATTATTAAATATATAAAAAATTTTGATAATGTCAAATACATAATTGATATAATGGAGGTTGTATTTCTTCTGAATATGCATTACCTCTGTCTGATAAATATATATATATATATATATATATATATATATATATATATATATATATATGTATGTATATATATACTATATATATATATATATATATATATATATATATATATATATATATATATATATAATCTAGAATTTACATATATATGGGTGAATATATTTGGAATCTCTTTTTAGCTGACCTGTCAGATACGTCCTGTTGAAAAAAAAATACTAAAACGCTTTTCCGACTTTTTAATTAAATTCTCTCTCTCTCTCTCTCTCTCTCTCTCTCTCTCTCTCTCTCTCTCTCTCTCTCTCTCTCTCTCTCTGTGCCCAACCGCCTTTAGGTCGCCGTGCCTTTATTCCTTTAGACAATGGCAGAATTATCACGACTTGCAAATGAACTCATTTCACAACTTGTTAAAAAGAGGTTGGGGGAAAAAAGACGAAATGTCACTGATGTCTTCTTTTTTCAGTCCGACCCCCTGCTTATTACGAGCTCTCTCTCTCTCTCTCTCTCTCTCTCTCTCTCTCTCTCTCTCTCTCTCTCTCTCTCTCTCTCTCTTTGTAAAATAATTGGGAACAAGGTTGCATAATGATTCGACCGTATTTTCCAGCACAAAGTATAAGTATTCAGAATGTTAAATAGCCTGGGTAAATACACAGTATATTGAGCAACGAGAAACTGTTACATCAGTGTACATAGCTTCAAAGTAATTTCAAAATAACGAAATGAAGCAGCAAAGAAATTCCAAAATATTCCTTTACATGAAAGCAGAGGTATTTCCAACTCGTAACACGAGAATAGAAATAAATCCCGATTCGCTGTTGATTGTAAATGACAGATGCATATTTTATGGGTGATTTGCAACATTGATTGAGTGTTCGATGTTCATAGCTCCAGCCCTCCGTTGTAGCATACTTTGTAAGTGACATGGTGCAGTGATTAGACCTCGTTGTATGCAACGCCAGATTTGTATGGTAAGTGATTCCAAACATTATGAAGTCAATTTTAAACATTAGTTAAAGGTTGGCCATTCAGACGATCAGACTTCGTAAATGACGCGTAAAAGTAATAGCGATTACTAAGGACGCGTCATTCATAACACCAGTCCTTTGTTTATTAGTCTGTGATTTACGAGCGATCCGCAACTTTCATTAAGAGCTGAGATCATTCACAATACCACGAAAATTACTATACTACCGTACCACGAAATTACTGTGCTACAATACCACGAAATTATTACGCTACAAACTCACGAAATTACTGTACTGCAGTCCCACGAAATTGCTAAACTACAATCCCACGAAATTACTAAACTACAATCCCACGAAATGACTATGCTACAATACCACGAAATTACTACGCTACAACCTCACAAAATAACTACTACAATGCCACGAAATAACTTTACTGCAGTCCCACGAAATTACTGTACTGCAATCCCCGAAATCACTGTACTGCAATCCCACGAAATTACTAAACTACAGTCCCACGAAATGACTATACTACAATCCCACGAAATCACTAAACTACAATCCCACGAAATGACTATACAATTCCACGAAATGACTAAACTTTTACTGCAGTCCACAAATTGCTGTACTGCAATCCCACGAAATCACTGACTGCAATCCCACTACTAAACTTCCACGAAATGACTATACTACAATCCCACGAAATGACTATACTACAAACCCACGAAATTACTAAACTACAATCCCACGAGTTACTAAACTACAATCCCACGAAATTGACTATACTACAATCCCACGAAATGACTATACTACAATCCCACGAAATTACGAAACTACAATCCCACGAAATGACTATACTGAATTACCTCGAAATGACTGTACTACATACAATCCCACGAAATTACTACACTACAGTCTTCGTCAGCGTTAAAGGCCCCGCGCGGTGTCCCGATGAATGGACCGGAAAAGCCACACAAAACGGAGGTGTCAGGCCCTCACCTTTAAGCCCACGTCAAGCAAAGGCAGGTAACTCTGGAGCCCTCACGAAGGCGTGGCGCCGCCGCCGCCGACACTTGTTTGCGTTCTCAGGAAGTGCCTGGGGGGTGGGGGTGGAGGTGGGGGTAGGGAGCGTTGTTGAATATCGGCTCTTAAGTTGCTCGAGTCGATTGGCTTGGGGTTGATACGGACACGTTTGTCCAGTGCGTTTGATGCGGCTTATAATTAGGATGTAGTCAGAGTTGATAGTTGGATTGTATGCATTAATAATATCACGTTTAAAGTGCTTGCGTATTTGGATGTTTTTCTACAGTGGTAGTTTTTTATTAATATTATTATCCTATTTTTATATATATATAAATATATATATATATATATATATTATATATATATATATAATATATATATATATATATATATATATATATATATATATATATATATATATATATATATATATATATATTATTTTCCAAGACTATACGATGCACTATGTAGAAGTGGACAATAGTCAGTTTTAACAATCTTGCTTTTTTCTTTTACGATGTTAGGTACGACACAGCTTTATGGATGTGTCATTCCATCTGTGACCAGATTATGGAATGATCTTCCTAGTCATGACGTTGAACCGTTGGAATTCCAGCAGTTCCAGTTGCAGAAGTTCCAGATAGGTGTAGATGCATTTAGATTGAGCAGACTCGCGGGAGTCTCCTCGTAATTTCAGTTGTTTTATCTCATTTCATTTTCTTTGTTAGGATTTTCGTATATATATTTTTTCATCGTGACGCCAGTTTTAAAAATATAATCAATCAATCAGTTACTGCTCCATTTGTTTTTCGTACTGGGCTTGTTTCCATGTTGGAGTCTATGTGTATGTATGTATATGTATGTATGTATGTATGTATGTCTGTATGTATGAATTTATGTATGTATGTATGTATGAATTTATGTGTGTCTGTATGTATGAATTTATGTATGTCTGTATGTATGCATTTCTCTATTAAGCAATGGTTCTAGATTGAAAAGGAGAAATAAACTGGATAATGACAGACATTCTCTTTCTCTCTCTCTCTCTCTCTCTCTCTCTCTCTCTCTCTCTCTCTCTCTCTCTCTCTCTCTCTCGTAATTATTCATTTCATTCTAATTACTGTGCATAGCTGCAGAGCTCTTTTCCTAGCCGCCCCCTCCCCTCGTCCTTTAATGAAAGTTTAAAACTTCCCATTTTTCACGAAGTTCGAGATTTTCATGAAATTGAAGTTTGCCATTTTCATAGAAATTAAACAATTCTCTTTCGGGGTTAAGGAAAAGAAAATGAAAATGAGAATGGGGCGTTTCGTAAAATCGTCATGAAATCTGTTTAACCTGGATAATCTTTTATGTCTTTTGACGGTCATTTTTTTTTATTTTCAAATTTTACCGTAAGGAAATGTGCCTGTTTCATCATATATATATATATATATATATATATATATATATATATATATATATATATATATATATATATATATATATATATTATTATATATATATATGATTCTTATCACTTTTGTACGTGATTCATTTATCACACATTACCACAGGTGAAAATAAGAGACGGGGTGTAGGTCCTGACCGGTTTCGACTTTTATTTCAAGCCATTGACGAAGGACTAATACAGGGTATGAGAAGTCACAAATATATATACTACAGGAACAGTACTGACGAACATACACAACCGTTAGAGACTGCATTTGTAGCCAAATGAGTTTTAAAGGCCACTCCTGCCTCGACACCGGCCTGTGGTGTGGATATGTAGTCTCTAACGGTTGTGCATGTTCGTCAGTACTGTTCCTGTAGTATATATATATATTTGTGACTTCTTATACTCTGTATCAGTCCTTCGTCAATGGCTTGGAAATAAAGTCGAAACCGGTCAGGACCTACACCCCGTCTCTTATTTTTCACCCATGGTAATGTGTGATATATATGTGTGTGTGTGTATGATATATTATATGCATAATATATTTGTATATATATACACATATATACGTGTATATATACTGTATGTTAGGTAAAGTCAATAATGAAATTCCTGTTACAGAACACAGTATATTAAAAATATATATGTACAGAGCTTTAGCTTTCGTCCATCTGCTGTGGACTTGATCACTAAAATGGAGTGTAATATACAATGTGTGTGTGTATATGTATACTTGCAAATAAACATATATATATATATATATATATATATATATATATATATATATATATATATATATATATATATATTGTGTGTGTGTTTATGGATGTATGCGTGTATGTACCAAATTTGGTACTAAGAGGTGCATGACGCCAGCCACTTCCGTCCATGCCATCCGTACCAGGTGCTCCCAGAGGGTCACAATTAGCAACGATGCACAAAGCCACCTAATTACACTCGCCTGGCGAAAAGCGACGAGTGGAGAACTGTCGGTGGCACATACCTTGCATTTACTCTTGCCCCCTTTTACAGGAATACGATGATTTCATCTGCGTTACATCACAGGTAATCCGAGGAAAAAAAAATGTCTCCTTCATTAGCGCTAATGTGTTTTTTCCCTCCTTCTTTCTTTCCTCGGACTTCGCGCCGTGTAGTGTTGATGTCGAAGTCGTTAATTAGGATCGTGTTCTAGGACCGGTTTGGTTTGCATAATCGAGGAGAGAGAGAGAGAGAGAGAGAGAGAGAGAGAGAGAGAGAGAGAGAGAGAATTATCTTCAGTTTGGAAAGAATATTAATTTTCAAGAGTTACCATAGTGAATTCCATATTGCATGCTGACACAGATATGAATGTTGTGGGAATGACCAATACAGGTTCATGCACACAGGTTTACCTACGTAGTATTTATGTTAGATTATATATATATATATATATATATATATATATATATATATATATATATATATATATATATATATATATAATATAATATATATATATATATATATATATATATATGTATATATATATATATTATAATATATATATATATATATATATATATATGATGTGTCTGTATATATGTATATGCATGTATTTATGTATATTGTGCGATTGATTCTGTATAAGCTGTATCGGAAATTCGGGGAATGTTGTCTATCCATTAACTAGTTTTATGTGAATGTACGCTTTTATTTTTACTCTAAACGCCCTTGTAGTTGGAATTGACATTCTTTTTACATGCTCAAATAATTATTTTAAAGGTCAGTAGTTACATAATTCATACAGTAAAGACAATGAAACGGTGAGATGAATTTTTTAAACTAAATTCTGATATTTTTCATTAAGCGGAATTCCTATTAATGTCCCTGAGTGGAAGTTTTCAGTGGAGGTGGCTCTTGAATTAACAATGAAAGGATGGACATGGCAGTGACTGGTTTGTTGTTTTTTGTGGAGCCACCCCATATCAAGGGAAACGACTTGATTGAACGAAAAGATAACCAGCAGTATATGATGATCACCTAATTCCATGGCTACGTATACAACGCTCCCGTAGTGGGGTAGTGCCATCAGTGCGCCTCAAGTGGTGCACTGTAGGCATTACTGGAGGTTCTCTGCAGCGTGCCTTCGGCCCCTAGCTGCAACGCCCTTTCGTTCCTTTTATTCTACCTCCTTTCATATTCTCTTTCTTCCTTCTTACTTTCCACCCTCTCCTAACAATTGATTCAGAGTGCAGCTGCTTTGAGGTTTCCTCCTAATACACCTTTCAGACCTTTTACTGTTAATTTCCATTTCAGCGCTGAATGACCTCATAGGTCCCAGCGCTTGGTCTTTAGTCTAAATTTTATATTCAATTCAATACGTATACAACGTCAAGGGGGTTGGGTTTAAGATGGGGCATTTGAACGCCGTAGATTTCTTTGTTAAACACGATTACGCTATACTGTGCAGTATGACTACAGTTGTAGGTCTCTTGGTATTTGGAATTGTGATACAGTGCAAATGTATATGCTTGTTGTATTTATGTGAGAGCGCTTGTATGTATGTTATGTTTTCGTGGAAACTTGTGCGTTTATGTACTCGTTGCATTTATATAAAACTTTGTTTATCTGAGTTCTGTACTTATATAAACACGTGCGTGTTTTGTGTCAAAATGTTTAACGTATTTGTATGTAAGTGTTTTTATGTTCGTTGGTTTACCTTGTTTTCATAAAAGGTTACATCGGCCTGCTTGCTCTCCTCGCATAAAAGTTTTCGAATTTACGCACTTTTTGTAATTATATAAATATAAGCGTGTTTTTATATACTGCTGTAGGTGGTTTATCTAACATGCCGTATAGAGGCGGTTTTTGTCAGATTAATTGTATTTTAGTTTTTTTACGTTATAACCCCTAAATTGAATGTATCAGTAAAAGCTTCAGCAAAATTTTACAATTTAGTTCGCTGCCCTTGGCACCCGCTGGAGAGAGAGAGAGAGAGAGAGAGAGAGAGAGAGAGAGAGAGAGAGAGAGAGAGAGGCGGGGGGGGGGGTTAACTAACTGGTTTTAATTTCAGGGTTTAAAACGCAATATTAAATAACAAATTCAAAGCACCGGGAGAAAAATTCCAGTGCATTTTAGAGCCACACAGAAAAATAATGATTTTATTCATTCAAAATTGGAAACTGAAAGAATATGGGCGGGTTTCGTTTCTGGAATGATTTGCGGGAAATAGTATTGTATTTCATTTATTGTTTGTTACCTCAAGTTTTTATCTGGAATGATTTCTCTCTCTCTCTCTCTCTCTCTCTCTCTCTCTCTCACCTGGGTTCTGTAAACTTCCGAGTGCGAAATAGTATTGTATTTCATTAATTGTTTACCTGATAGTTAGTCGACTGTTGTAACTTGTGAGTATCAAGGTTTTTATCTTAGTGATATAAGTCTTTCTGGGCCATTGTCTGTAAGTGGTGATCTCTCTCTCTCTCTCTCTCTCTCTCTCTCTCTCTCTCTCTCTCTATATATATATATATATATATATATATATATATATATATATTTATAATATAGATATATATACATATGTATATATATAATATACATACATATCTTTATATATTATATATATACATATATATACAGTATATGTATATATATATATATATATATATATATATATATATATATATATATATATATATATATATATATATATATATATATAAGACTGATAAGGAAACTAAAAAGTGCACCAACGTCCCATAATATGATAAAAATAGGAAGGTCGCGTTCTTTTCCGACCAATAATTCCCCCCCCCCCACAAGATGAACCCTTCAAGTATCTGCTTTAAAGAGAAGCAAACTCTCTTTGAGGTATGGCGTGTTGGGATGGGGGAAGTTGGGGTCCATACCCAGCCCTGGGGGGCAAGGCAACCGAAAATCGCCCTCGGGAGTATCTCAGGGGAGCAAGCGGTGAAAGTTTTGCCTTCCCCCCCCCCCCACCTTGTGGTGAGGTATGTATCGGTTGCTACTGGGGGTCTGTCCACCTAGGTGGACCCCGGGTTAGTTTTTGGGACAATTTTGTCGCTGGGATCGTGTGTATGTATGTGTGTGTATTTAGGGGCAGGGGACGAATGCGAATATAAGGTGTAAAGAGGAAATATTATTTCATAATAGTCCAGGATTATTCCTTGATATTTTTATCATAAAGAAAAGTGAATAAGAAATTTGAAAAAAATGAATTTTTGGTCATGGTGAGAGAGGTCCCAACAGAGAAGGTGAAAAGGATAGGAGGAGGAGGAGGAGGAGGAGGAGAATTAGGAGGAATTATAAGTACTTGGTGAGGCTTTTTAAGTTCAGGTAAACGAGATAGATAAGATGAAAATATAATAAGAATAGCACAATAACACGAGAAAAAATACATAGACAACACGGAAATGTGGAATAGAATAAATAGAGGCAAAATATCACTCAATAAAAGTGGAAGAATTTTGCAACAGTAGGGAACAATTAAAGGAAGAAAAGCTTCTAAAAATAAAAAGAGAGAGAGAGAGAGAGAGAGAGAGAGAGAGAGAGAGAGAGAGAGAGAGAGAGAGAGAGAGAGAGAGCACAGTAAAGTTTAAGGATTGAAAGTTTCGAATGTTGGTCGTGCGGTTCTGCTGACTGGATATTTCTGATAAATTTTCAATTTGCTGATTTTTTTTCCCTCTTCCTCTCTCCCAGTTGCTCAAGTAGCTTTGCATAAGAAATATATAGCTTATTGAATACAACCACATTCCATCACTCAGATATATATATATATATATATATATATATATATATATATATATATATATATATATATATATATATATATATATATATATATATATATATA
>NC_089770.1:8678500-8681000 GCF_040412425.1 Macrobrachium rosenbergii | reverse complement strand
TGTAGTGGGTCGCAGCCGGGGTGAAATGCCGCGTGGGACTAGCAGTTTCATCCCAAAATATTTACTGAGAATCAGGAGTCTTTACACTTGGCGTTACACCGTCAAGGGGAGAATATATAATATATATGTATATAAATATCTGTCCATCAATCTATTTATATTATATTATATTATATTATATTATATTAAATTATATTATATTATATTATATTATATTATATATATATATATGTGTGTGTGTGTATGTATGTATGCGTGCATGTATGACTGTGTGTATGAATAGCCAGTGTAAGTAAGCAATGTAGGTATGCACCATATGTATCCAATGAATTCTCCTCCGTTATTGCGTTGCATACTGATGGGAGCTAGAGCATCTCGGGGCCAATATTATCTTGCAAGAATTTTTGTGCCCGGGGCGAAGTGGCATAAAATTGCAGTCCTGGAGATTAGCCTCGTTTTCATCCTACACCAGGAACGCGTGAGGCAGCTCCTCCCCGGAGGGGAATTTCAATATTTCGACGACAGGAAAAGAGAGATGATTAATAATTAAAGTTTTAGGAAAGTTGTATTTACAGTTATAGGAAAATTTAGAAAGGGGTACATGTATATTTATGGTTATATGAAGATTTAGAAAGAGAGATACATGTAGTTACTTTATAGGAAAATTTAGAAAGAGAGATACGTGTAATTACAGTTATAGGAAAATTTAGAAAGAGATACATGTATATTTACAGATATATGAAAATTTAAATAGAGAGATACATATATTTGCAGTTATAGGAAAATTTAGAAAGTGAAATGCATGTAATTACAGTTATAGGAAAATTTAGAAAGAGAGATACATTTAATTACAGTTTCAGGAAAATTTGAAAGGAGAGATACATGTAATTAGTTACAGGAAAATTTAGAAAGAGATACATGTAATTACAGTTATAGGAAAATTTAGAAAGAGAGATACATGTAATTACAGTTTCAGGAAAATTTGAAAGGAGAGATACATGTAATTACAGTTACAGGAAAATTTAGAAAGAGATACATGTAATTACAGTTATAGGAAAATTTAGAAAGAGGGGCACATGTAATTGCTTTATAGGAAAATTTAGAAAGAGAGATACATGTAATTATTTTATAGGAAAATTTAGAAAGAGAGATACATTTAATTACTTTATAGGAAAATTTAGAAAGAGAGGTACATTTAATTACAGTTACATGAAAATTTAGAAAAAGAGGCACATGCAATTACAGTTATAGGAAAATTTAGAAAGGGATACTTGTAATTACAGTTATAGGAAAATTTAGACTATGTAATTTTTGCTTGTGAAGTTAGATGAAAGATGGACTGTCTATTGTAATAAAAGAGAAAAGTATTAAGGAGTATGGGAAAATAATAAGATTGATTCTTTTTGAGGACACAGTCGAGATCATATCTGAGGTTGACTGATAAAATGAATAAAGAGTTATACCGAACTTGAGATATCTCTAAAAATCAAACGTGGTTCAAATCCGGGAACTTTTTGAAATACCCACACTATTTTATGAAAGCAGACTCATTTGGCTTCCGAGGTCAGAAAAATTGAGATTGGTTTGACAAAATTAAAATCAGAAAGCCAGCACTTGTTCTACAACCGTGATTTTACAAAAGAAAAAAGGAAAAAGACTTCGACACGGATATTTTGGCAAAATTAAAAATGGTCTGTGAATCTTGATCTTTAAAAAAAACGAGAGATCTTTTGAAGAACATTTGGTTCGACACTGATTAAAAAGAAAGGAAAGAAAACGTCTGTGAGTCGAGAATTTTAAACAAAACCGCCTCGACAAATGAAGACTTAAAAAAAAAACTGTTTTAACAAATGAGACGTTTTAAAAATCCGAGAACGGTCTGACTGCCGATATCAGTTCCATAAACAAAGAACAAATCAATAGCTGAGATCTTTTGAAAAACCGAGGCGTCTTTGGAAATTGAGACCTGATGTCATATGTGTCTCTTGTCCGCAGTTTTTCCCAATAGTTTCGAGATCAAACGACGAAGCTCAATTTTGATATCAAAGGAACAGATCAACTTTTGTTTTGGACGATGTATCAAACTCAGACCTTGTAGAACGAGATTAATTCAGGATGTTTTTTTTCTTTTTTGTGCGTGTTTCTCCAGATAAGATGTCAGAACGCTAGGTTTGGAAGTGGCTGTGATTTGGTTTTAAAAGTTTTATCGAGGAGTTTGTTTCTCTCTCTCTCTCTCTCTCTCTCTCTCTCTTCTAAACATGGCATTGAATCTGTACTCTTTAACAAGAAATACCGTTTGTTGAATTCTCTCTCTCTCTCTCTCTCTCTCTCTCTCTCTCTCTCTCTCTCTCTCTCTCTCTCTCTCTCTAGTCAATAGGAAATTTTGCTCTATATTTTATATATAAAAAAATCCTTCTTGTTGTATTCATTTGTTGAATCTCTCTCTCTCTCTCTCTCTCTCTCTCTCTCTCTCTCTCTCTCTCTCTCTCTCTCTCTCTCT
>NC_089770.1:8666000-8673500 GCF_040412425.1 Macrobrachium rosenbergii | reverse complement strand
ATATTTATAAATTCCATATCTAAAAACTTACATATTTATAGATTCCATCTCTATAAAACTTAGATATTTATAAATTCCATATCTATAAAACTTACATTTTTATAAATTCCATATCTATCAAACTACATATTTATAAATTCGATATATATAAAACATACGTATAAGTTCTTTATCTATAAAACCTACATATTTATAAACTCCATATCTATAAAACTTACATATTTATAAATTCCATATCTATAAAACTTACATATTTATAAATTCCATATCTATAAAATTGATATTCGTAGATACAGATGGTTGTTATGAAATTGTAAGTTTGCGCTCTCTTAATATAGAGAGGGGGGGGGACTAATAATACTATGCAAATCTGCTTTTCTCTGTTGTAAAGAGCGGCTACAAAAATGACAAATCTGCTTTTCCTGTGTGTAGAGAGTGACCATAACATTGTATATAATGAATGTGAAATTGGTTTTTCTCTTCTTTATTGCAAAGAGTGACTGTAAAACTATTTTTTTTCTTTCACATTGAGAGTGGCTATAATCTGTGTATCTGTTTGATGTGAAGGATGAAAATGCCATTTTTTACTATAAAGAAGAATACCATATAAATATATATATATATATATATATATATATATATATATATATATATATATATATATATATATATATAATATATATGCCCAGTACATATATACAGTATATATATTTTTATGTATGAGAAAGAGACTTTCTCTTTATATATATACACATATATATATACATATATATATATATATGTATGTATATGTATATGTATGTATGTATATATATATATATATATATATATATATATATATATATATATATATATATATAATATATATATATAAATAAAGATAAAATCCATGAAGGAAAACAGAAACACTGGATTTTATCTTTTATTTATATATTCGTCACGTTCCATATTTTCGTGATTCAGTTATACATATATATATATATATATATATATATATATATATATATATATATATATATATACATATACATATACATATACATATACATATACACGCGCGCGCGCGCACCAGTGACACTTTTCCTACATCTGGAGTAAACTTACCTGAAAACTAAGTCAATTCAACCCTACGAAGCCGAAACGGCTCTATTATATAGTAGTGCATTTATATTTGGAAGCCCGACGATTCCATTTCAACTCGCTTCTGGCGAATATTCGAGCGGATTCCATTGTCCCGCCTCCCACTATCGCCTTCCCGTTTGGGAGCCCGGAGGAAATGAAATTTCCCTCCAGAACGCAATAAGTCCCTTGATGACTTTCACGCTGCTTGGAGACCATTCTGAGTCGTCGGGGTTTTTTTTGGGAGTCACACGCACTCGTTAGCTTTCCCCATTGTCGAGTTCAATGGCTGGAAGCGAGACGCCAGGCATTCCAGCAGCTTGTGGGATAGAGGAATGTTTTGGAGGGGGTGGCCGTTTATTCAGGGACGTCAGCACTTCACCTGCTCATACGGGGTCTGTTCTTGTAACAGTTGCGTCAGGTCTCTTCTTTCCCTTTTCTGCACGAAATGTCCGTTCTCCAGTTCGGAAAATTATCACTCTTCTTCTGAAACCGTCTGGAGAAAATGATTCCTCTTCTTCTGAGATCACTTGTTCAGAAAATTATCACTCCTCCTCCGAAATCACTTAAGAATTCAGAAATTATTACTTTTCTTCTGAAATCGTTTGGAGTTCAGAAAATTATTATGAAATCATTTGGAGTTCAGAAATTATTACTCTTCTGAAATCACTTGGAGTTCAGAAAATTATTACTCTTCTGAAATCAGTTAGAGTTCAGAAAACTATTTCTCTTCTGAAATCACTTGGAGTTCAGAAAAGTATTATTCTTTTTCTGAAATCATTTAGAGCTCACAAAATTATTACTCGTCTTATAAAATCAATTGGAGTTCAGAAAATTATTACTCTTCTTCTGAAATCGCTTGGAGTTCAGAAATTGTTACGTTTTTTTCTGAAATCGCTTGGAGTTCAGAAAATTATTATGAAATCGTTTGGAGTTCAGAAATTATTACTCTTCTGAAATCACTTGGAGTTCAGAAAATTATTACTTTTCTGAAATCAGTTAGAGTTCCCAAAATTATTTTTCTTCTGAAATCACTTGGAGTTCACAATTATTTCTCTTCTGAAATCACTTGGAGCTCAGAAAGTTATTTCTCTTCTGAATTCACTTGGAGTTCAGAAATTTTTTACTGTTCTGAAATCACTTGGACTTCAGAAAATGGTAACTCTTCTTCTGAAACCACTTGGAGTTCTTAAATAATTACTCTTCTGAATCACTCGGAGTTCGGAAAATTATTACTCTCCTTCTGAATCACTTGGAGTTCAAAAAAATATTACTCTTCTGAAATCACTTGGACTTCAGGAAAGTATTACTCTTTTTCTGATATCACATAGGGTTCACATCTTCTGAAATCACTTGGACTTCAGAAAAGAATTACTCTTTTCCTGATGTTCACAAAATGACAAATGTTTCGTGAACGAGTGCCGCAGCTTTCAAAACTACTGCAATAGTCAATTGAAGATGTGTAGGTATAATATCTCTTGAAAAGAGAATGGTGGGGTGAAGCTCACTATCTAGTCTTGACGATTCATTAGGTCTCTTAGCAAATGTAATGTAGATTTCAAATTTTAAAAGGCCAAAGTAGTAGTAACTTTCACCAAAGATTCACTGTTAGTAATTTTTATTAAAGATTATATTATTTATATATAAATATATATATATATATATATATATATATATATATATATATGTGTGTGATATATATGTATATATATAATGACATACATACTCTCTCTATATTTATATATATATATATATATATATATATATATATATATATTATATATATAATGACAGAATCTCTCTCTCTCTCTATATATATATATATATATATATATATATATATATATATATATATATATATATATATATATATATATATATATATATATATATATATATATATATATATATATATGACACTTTCTCTCTCTCATGCCAAGCGCCATCCTGGGCCAAAGTATTTTAATTTATTTTTCGCTGGTTTTATCCTTATACATCACATATCCGTCTTCAGTATTTTAATAAATGGCACTTGGCATGTTTCTCGACATGAAAAAGTATATATATAATTAATAAAAAAACAGCCAAATATACATAAAGAGAAAGTGATACAAAAGAAAAAAACACCATAATGACCACGCATTACCACGCAACAATCCATGCCTATAAAAAAAAACGAATAAGCAAAATAGCCGCGAGCACTTACACGCGCTGGGGAGCGCATCGACACGTCCAACCCCTCACCTCCCCATCCCCCTCCATCCTCCCAAGCGATTCCTGTAACGACATTAACTCATGATTAATTCCCTGTTATACAGAGACGGCATTTCCATATTTATAAAGTCGTCAGCTGCGACCAGCGTAATCCCCTCCGGTCCATTGTTGTTTAAAGGGGGTGCTATCATCACCGTTCGCATTTCAGGAAGTTTTTTGGGGGGGAAAAATTACGTCTGATGGATTAAAATAAGTTGGATTGAATTCAGAATGCAAGAGGTCGGTTTCGTTATTCGCTAGAGTTTTGTTTGTGAGGTGCGTTTGTTTTGATTGGCAGTTTGAAAGGTGGCGATAATGTGCTTTTGTTTGTAAATTATTTGTTGGGACTTCGGCTCTCAGGGGTATGGCTCGTCCCCTGTACACGCGCGCGTGCACGTACACATATACATATATGTGTATATATATAAAAAAAATATATATATATATATATATATATATATATATATATATATATATATATATATATATATATATATATAATATTCACACACACACACACACACATATATATATATATATGTATGTACTGTATGTATGTATGTATGTATGAATACACATGAGTATAGCCTGCCATATAATAGGTCCAATATGCGCGTGTGAATGCGGAGTCTGTTTCCCATAGAGTATATGCGATCTGCCTTATGAAGAAGAGCAAAATATGGCTACTCATCATTTTTTATAGTAGGCTCAAATAATTCACGCACGCAGATACTGTAATTTGTAAGTCTCTCATTTATCAGTCACCTATTTCGTTGTAACTGACACAAGACAGCACTATTTACCTAATGATTTCGGAGTTTGGAGTCGGATGGGGGCGGCAGCGGCTGAGTCCTAATGAAGCCTGAGGATTTTACAGGTATTTGCTCATGTTATTGTTTCGAGTCCCACTCATTCCATCAAGTCCCACTCGGTGTTGCACTCGACTGTTGTTCCCGAGGACTGATTGGCGTTCGGAAGAACATTAATTTATTTTCATTTTCGTTCCGGCGATCTTCAGGTAATTTATTTCGTCAGAGGCTTGTATGGTCGACTTTCCTATGTCTTAGAGTGGGAATGCCGGCTTTCAGTTATTTTTTTAATTCGCCTCAATTCAAATGAACTCGGTCGTTAAATTGAAACGTAAGTGGGTTCTTCTCTCTCTCTCTCTCTCTCTCTCTCTCTCTCTCTCTCTCTCTCTCTCTCTCTCTCTCTCTGGAGTTTAATGAAATTTCGACTAATTTTCTCGTATGTCATGTTCATTGTGGATTATAATTTTCAATTTTGTGGATTATTTTTCATGTCTGTTGTTGGACAATTTTATCTTCTTTTTTTTTATTTTCGCCTTTTTTATTTTTTAGATGATATTGATCTTTTATTTACTTTCTTTCCTTCCCATGTACGTAATGTTGATTTTCTTCATGCTTTACTTTTAAGCTTTATTGATTTTTCTTCTTTCTCTTCTTTTCTCTTAGCTATTATCAGTGTACTTGATTTTATTAATTACCTTCATAAGGTCACCATGTCACATTTTCAACTGCAGTGTTTTGTTTATCTTTCTTTATCATAATTATCATTCGTGTCTTTCACATGGCTTTACAGTATCTCAATGCCCATTCTTTCATTTCATACCTCTGCCAAATATTTTTTATCTTTCTCTCATTCATCCCTAAATATTGTCGTGTTTCCTTAATTATCTTCATGCTTCATCCTCTCATGAATTTCTTTTTCGTCAAAAGAATTTTTATTTTTCTGTTATCCACGTTTTCCATCATTTCTCGCTAATGATACCTTATGGTCTCATTTGATATTGTTCGTCCTTATCATCGTTTCCTTCATGCCTCCTCTCTTTATCATTCCTATCTGTATCCCCCATTTCTTATTCACGCACCTTGACACAAGGAGTCCCTAAAATTGCTTTATGTTGTGATGTCAGTGCGTGCTTTGCATTTACTTCCCCTCCCCCCTCCTTCCCTCCCCCATTTCCTTTCCTCTTCCTCGTTTGATAATCCTTCTCTCTCTCTCTCTCTCTCTCTCTCTCTCTCTCTCTCTCTCTCTCTCTCTCTCTCTCTCTTACAAAAACCTACTGGCTCTACTTGCAATGGCCTCGGTCAGTTTGGGCGAAACGTTTAATGGC
Source organism: Macrobrachium rosenbergii (assembly GCF_040412425.1). Lineage (NCBI taxonomy): Eukaryota > Metazoa > Arthropoda > Malacostraca > Decapoda > Palaemonidae > Macrobrachium > Macrobrachium rosenbergii. The sequence goes on along the minus strand of NC_089770.1, from coordinate 8,667,994 downwards.
AAAGGAACAACGTGAGCAATTAGTAAGAGCGAAATGATATTGCTCTCTCTCTCTCTCTCTCTCTCTCTTTCTCTCATAATATCTTATTACTTCAGAGTTTGCGATAGATTATTTCTGTCGCCGTTGTTGGGTAGAGGTGAGATTTATTGTCGTTCTTTCTGGCTGAATGGTTAGACTTGCCATGCCTCTCTCTCTCTCTCTCTCTCTCTCTCTCTCTCTCTCTCTCTCTCTCTCTCTCTCTCTCTCTCTCTCTCTCTCCAGGTTTGGAAACATTTTGCTAAATAAAGTAGCACAAACGCAATATACTAATTTGTTTACCTTCCTATATGTATAATGTAATGAGCATTATATATATATATATATATTATATATATATATGTATGTATGTATGTATGTGTATATATATGTGTGTATGTATATATATAGAATATATTATAAAAACTTTCGTTTTGTCATACATGTAATACTTCTTATTTTTTATTTTTCTGAAAGGTTTTCAGTACATATTTCAGGGCAAAGAATAATGTCCTGAAAAGAAACTAATTAGTTATATGAAATATCTTTTTTCCTAGATTTAACTACATAGAATAAAAACCTCATTGCATTAAGAAATTATTAAAGAAACAAAGATATCAAAGATATATAAAACTAAGTCGAGAGAGAGAGAGAGAGAGAGAGAGAGAGAGAGAGAGAGAGAGAGAGAGAGAGAGAGAGAGACCCCTATTAGGACAGCCAGCAAAACTTTAGGATAGAGAGAGAGAGAGAGAGACAGAGAGAGAAATTATTACAGCCTTTCGGATGCGGTAAGTTTTCCTTTTGTCCATCAAAGGATACTTTGTAAGAAACGAGATGAGATGTCCATTGCACAGCTACTCTGGACGATGACAGAAATGGAGATTGGTTGGCCTTTTTTGATTTGCCGCTGTTTGATCGAGTTTGACCTAAAATAAATTGCAGTGAAGGTTTATGTATATGTATGTGTATATATATACACACACATATATATATATATACATATATACATAATTTGAATTTTGTCACTTATACATGCATGACCCTCTGTTCGTGTTTCTATACCAGGACACGGTTCGAATCCTGGCCATATATGAATAAATAAATTTATATATATGTATATATATATATATATATATATATATATATATATATATATATATATATATATATATATATATGTGTGTGTGTATGTATGCATGTATGTATGTTTGGCGACCAAACCTCTCACTTCTTGAAGGTGTAATCAGGAAAGCTACTGCCGGTAACCTAGTTGTAAATGGGTACCGGTTCATGATAGGGCCAAGTAGGGCTTTGCAGATGCGTGTTTTCAAATAAACACACTGTGGCTTTTGTGAAAGTAATTCCAGAAGATAATTTTTTAAAAGAAGGTTATTTGTTGCCGTGTGCGACGAAAGATAGAAGTAATTCCATGGTTAATTTCCTTAGAAGTTGCTCTGGGTAAGCAATATGTATTTCTCGTGGTTTTCTTAAAGAAATAAAGTGATTTTCAGTCATTTGATCGATATCTCGTTAAATGAATTTTAGCATAACATCATGTACTCAAGAACAACTTTTTCCTATCAAATTCAGATAAACTCCCCCTTCCCTCTTCACGTATTCCCTATCCCCTCTCCCCTCTGCAGACGCATCCTTTTCCATCTCTTGTCAGTCCACTTTAAAATCAATATCCATTAAGATGGGGAGGTAACAAGGTTTTACCCTCCTCCTCCTCCTCCTCCTCCCCTCCCCTCCCCCCCTCCCCTCCTCCCCTCCCCTCCTCCCCTCCTCCTCCTCCTCCTCCTCCTCCTCCTCCTCCTCCTCCTCCTCCTACCTTCCACCCTCTTTCCTATTGCACTTTAAACAGTCTGCAGGGACGGAAGCCTTGACCTTTCCCGCCCGGAGGACGACGCCCTTGTTTTGTGAAGGTTTCCCCTCGCCCATACAAATAAATACTAGTAGGAGGGGCGTCTGTCTAGCAG
>NC_089770.1:8656000-8663500 GCF_040412425.1 Macrobrachium rosenbergii | reverse complement strand
GGTAGACCTTGTGATTAGGTTTTGGGAGAGATAGGAAAGTAGCATTTTGGAAGAATGAAACCTTCTGGTGGGTGGATTGTCCCATCTGGGTGGATGTTTGCATTCTCTTATCGTTCTTGTGTAAAAAGGAGTAATAGAATTACTTAGACGTTTGTAATTATATAAGTATTGCCTACATCAGAGATGCTCTCTCTCTCTCTCTCTCTCTCTCTCTCTCTCTCTCTCTCTCTCGCTTCTGTAGGAAGTGAGGTAAATACGGTTTCAACTCTCTCTCTCTCTCTCTCTCTCTCTCTCTCTCTCTCTCTCTCTCTCTCTCTCTTCTCTCTGAACGAAGTGAGGTAAATTACGCTACAACCACTCACCCCTCACCCCACTCCTCCCCTCTCTCTCTCTCTCTCTCTCTCTCTCTCTCTCTCTGTTGTCCCAAAATGAGATGCCTGAGTGACCAACCCAATAATGTCCTTGGTTTCAAAAAAAAAAAAAAAGGTAAATAAAACTCTCCCACCAGATTCGTTTCTTTAGTGGTCCCGTTGCGGAATAGATATTGGTTAATAAATCATGCATTATTTTTTATGGACTTCAGTTACCTGTCTCGGGAATTTATTACGGACATTATCAACTCCCTGAAAGTGGAAAGTTGACAAATGTGAGCACCGCGGAATGAATGTCCGTTGTTCGGCGGACTTTCGGGATGATTGAATTACGACTCTGTTCCATTTCGGATACAGTGAATGATGAGTCGTTGAATTTTTAGTCGAGTTAATCGTTGGAATTTTGAGTTGTTCATTTTGCGGACAGTTGGTTTGCAATGCTGAAAGGTTTATTAGATTTGGATGCTGTAAGGTTTCTGCATTTTGACTATTATTTTCCTTATTAGACTAGTTAAACCACATATTTTTACATTATATATATATATATATATAGTATATATATAACATATATTGTATATATATATATATATATATATATATATATATATATCACTGTTTATATATATATATATATATATATATATATATATATATATATATATATATATATATATATATATATATATATATATACACACATAATTTATATATATATATATATATATATATATATGTATATATATATATATATTTTCTGTTACTTGTTCTCATTCACTGTTTGCCTGAGGAGAGAGACAGTTCTGGTCTCTGAAATATAGCCTTTATATTCCACATTTTGGCGTTTTTATGGACTCCCTAATATTATATGAAATTCTGTTTTAACAGAAATTATTTCACAGTCATATATATATAAATTTGTATATATATATATATATATATGTATATATATATATATATATATATATATATATATATATATATATATATATATATATATATATATATATATAAATATATCAAACTCACGACAAAGGACAAGTACGTAGTCATATTGAAATATATATCGTATACACTGGTATGCTCCAAAAGCTGTTGTATCCACTAACAGCTCGTCTTGACCGGTCGAGTGGGCGAAAGACCCTTAGGTGCATCAGATATTACATTTTAAGGTATAGACTTTGTAGTAGAGCAGATCCGATCGAAGTGCTACAGATTTCAACCTCAAATCCCCATTAATGATGCGTAATGCGTCGCGTTGACCCGCTCTCTCTCTCTCTCTCTCTCTCTCTCTCTCTCTCTCTCTTTTTTCTTTTGTATTACCAGTTTCAGTATACCACAAATGTAACTACCCCTCTTGCGTTTCTCTCTCATTGGTAGTTCTACTTTATCCCCAAACTCTCTCTCTCTCTCTCTCTCTCTCTCTCTCTTCTTCTCCTTCTTCTTCTTCTTCGTCTCCTTCTCCCACCTGCGAGAAACGAAACTTGACAATCGATTATCAATAAATTGATTATAATTACCTCGACCTGATTCTCTCTCTCTCTCTCTCTCTCTCTCTCTCTCTCTCTCTCTCTCTGATCAAAAGTTCAATGTGATGCGATGATTTAGAGGAAACTGAGTTAGAAAATGAGCTAAGATCATGTCCATTTATAGTGATAATAACTACTTCAACTGTCAATAGATGGATATCTCGTGCCCCAGGGGTTCTAGAAATTAAGTGGAGGCGATGACCAAAAATCTTGAAAGTGTAACCTCTCTCTCTCTCTCTCTCTCTCTCTCTCTCTCTCTCTCTCTGTGTGTGTGTGTGTGTGTAGAGTGGTGTTGCAGTTACTCGTTTATAGGAGTTGGTTTTAAACTTGCGTTGCCCATTCATGGCCCTGTTGTACTGCTAAGTTCATCTCTCTGTTGTCGAAGCTATAGTTTATTCAAGGTCAGAGTGTAACCACACTAAGTGTTTAATAATTTTGATGTGGCAGGGTATGTGGAAGAGATTGGAAAGCTATTTTGAGTGCCTATGGAAGTCGAATTAGGAATGTATTTTGAGCCAACTCCCTTTATGGGAGTAAAGTGTGAAAATTTAATGCAAATGAAAGAATAAATGTTGAAGGCACTGAGATGAATTGTATACCCATTGTGTGTAGTATAAGAAGACTGGAAACGCTGAGAAAAGTGGAGAGATGTAGAAATGGTAAAAGGATTGGTGAATGTGAAAAAATGAATCGTATTTTTAAAGGATGGTTTGGTCATGTTGAAAGAATGCTAGAAAAATATAGTGGTGGATAGATGGATTGCAAGAGGTATGGGAAAGAAATGGCCTTGGCAACAAGGAAGTAGGATTCACTGCTTGATTGATTATGGCTGCTAAAACTGGCGTCACAACAAAACAACAAAGGATGCTTGCAAGATAGAGGCAAATGGTGTATAGGATACATAGGGTGTTCAACGCACTGATGAGCTTTCTGTGTATATGTGTGAAGCAGCTAAGGTTGATTTATCAATGGTAATTTTTCTGTTTAGCCATCCAAGCATTATGGGAAACAAGTTTATAAAAATAATAATATAAGCGTTAACATACAATAATAATAATAATAATAATAATAATAATAATAATAATAATAATAATAATAATAATAATAATAATACGTGACAGAAATTCCAACATACGAAGCAAAGTCTCAGATGGCATTGCCTCTTAAATTACGTCGTGGTTAATGAAAAAAAAAAATCCCTTTTCGTTTGCAAATGAAAACGAGAAAGTAATAATCTTATCCCGGCCTCCTTCCCCGCCAGAACCCATTACAGGTAGAGGAAATGAAGCAGCCATCTTGCTTGCCTGCTTGCTTGCTCGTTAGATTGGCTTTGAAACTGACTGACCTTCGGGTTCAGAGGTAGGTCTGCGAGAATTGGAAGGCCCCTGTCTGTGTGCATGCGTGTGCTTGTTTGTGTGTGTTTGTATGTGTGTCTTGCATAATTATTAGTGGTCACTGAAGATTAGGTCTCTCTCTCTCTCTCTCTCTCTCTCTCTCTCTCGTTTTGGCTGGCTGTGTGTATTGGCATGTGTGTCTGACGTCATCAGTACATTCAGACATCGTATCTATGAAGAATAGTTCTCTCTCTCTCTCTCTCTCTCTCTCTCTCTCTCTCTCTCTTCTCTTCTTCATTGTGTGTTTGTTCTTGTATAATTATCTGACTTTATCATTACGAAATCAGTCCTCCTATCACAGAACAGAACTCTCTCTCTCTCTCTCTCTCTCTCTCTCTCTCTCTCTCTCTCTCTCTCTCTCTCTCTCTCTTGTGTGTTTGTTCCTGTATAATTATCTGACTTCGTCAGTCTCCTGTCATTGAACAAAACTCTCTCTCTCTCTCTCTCTCTCTCTCTCTCTCTCTCTCTCTCTCTCTCTCTCTCTCCTGCATCGTCATCACTTTCACCATCATTAACTAATTGGCTTCATCAGCGTTGTCATAATTTCCGGCCTGTCACTGACATGATCAGCGTCATTTTCTTGTCATTCTTGTTATTACCATCATTATCATTGCCAGTAATGTCTTTTTTATTTACTCTTTTATTACAAGCTCTTGTTATTCGCTTTTCTGTTTTATTGCCTTTTGATGTTTACCGTCTCGTCTGCGTCTCTTGTTAATAATTCACATCCTGTCATTATTTCCAGTTGTTATCTTGTCGTTATATGTCTAATTATTTTCATTACTCTCCCGCCGCTACTTCTTATCATTACATTCACTGTCTTCTCAAGTATTCTGTATGGGTCTGTCAACCTTATTTAGCATTGCGGTTATCACTGTAAGTCTACTGTAGTTTTCATTATCATTACCATTGTCATCATACTTATTATCATCGGTGCTTCTTTTCATCGCCATTTGTTGCTTAACCATCTTGGTGTCATCAGACATCATCCTTCATCATAATTAGTATTATCTCGGTTCGTGTATCATTACTGTCATCTGGTGGTAAGCAGTGTTGTGTACTGGTCGCTGCTGTCATATTCAGCTGTCTTAGTATCATCAACATCATCATCATCATCATATTACCATTTTCATTATCAGCATATAAACTGTATCATCAGCATTATATTACAATTTTCATTATCATCTTATAGACTGTTTCATCATCATCATCGTTTTACCATTTTCATTATCATCATATAAACTGTGTCATCATCATTATATTACCATTTTCATTACCATATAAACTATATCATCATCATCATGTTACCGTTTTCATTATCATCATTTAAACTATATCATCATCATCATCGTCATCACCCTACCACCACGGACTTCGCGTGATTCCATTTATCCCTTCATCAGCCTCTCTCTCTCTCTCTCTCTCTCTCTCTCTCTCTCTCTCTCTCTCTCTCTCTCTCTCCGGCTTTGATTTTCCTTGTTCCGATTCATGTCTGCGTTAACCGATAGTTTTCGAGGGGGAAGGGACTGAGGGGGCGGGGGCCAGTCAGAGGGGTGGGGGAGCAAAGGGATAGAGGGGACTGAGGGGAAGGAGGTAGAGAAGTGGGGAGAGGATTGGATAGAGGGGAGATGGTGGGGAAGGAGGTGGAGGTGGGATTGAGGGGATGGGGAGGGGAAGAAGCAGAGGGAAGGAGTCAGAGATGAGGAATAGGAATGGGAATGAGGGAATTGTAAGAGGAGGAGGGGGAGGGGGAAGCTGGTGAGGGGGATGTGGCCTAAGGTAAAGGGAAGGGGGTGAGAGGAATGAGGGCGAGGGGAAGGGGGTTAGAGAGAGAGAAAGGGGGCGATGTGGTGAGGGGAAAGAGGAAGGGGAGGGGTGTCCCCATCCCTTTTAAGAAGGTCAGATGAGGGTCATTATCTTGTACGAAGAAACGAGGAAGATTTATTATTTTCTATGATGACAAAGGCGATCCGTCGTCCCAATTATGATCCGTTGCTCATTTCTTCTTTCGACGACATTTTTGGAATGGCGTCCCTTTTGATTGTATTTTTATTTCCAGGTGATTATCAATTCCTCTGTTGTAATTGGCTTCGTGTCCCTAGTGTTCCGTTAATTCTTTGTTAGTGTTGAATCCTTTAGGAGTTCTAACATTTTTGAAGCCCTTTTAACGTATTTCAAAGTCATATCTTTTATGATTTTGTGTGTACAAATTTGTGGTATTAATTTATCATTTTCCTATCTTTTTGGAAGCTTTATTAACAAATATTTTATGAAATTTCCTCAAGAATGGATTACTGTCTATTATTTTAAAATCCTTTATTTTGCGACGTTGAAACTAATACTACTTTTGAATAGATTCCAGAATTTTTATTTTTAGACTATTTGAAGACTGATATCCTTTAAAAGACTGCTCAGAAAATTAATAGTCTTCATTGATCATTATTTTTACTCTTTTGTTTGCGTTTTAGGAAAGTTCTGTCTTTGGAAATAAGTATGATTTTGTTTTCGTTTTTACATCTTTTTATCTGTTATTTTTTTCTGTTATTTTGGTAGAGGAAACTGTGATCTCGTTTTGCTAAAAAAATATATAAGATTATGATAATCATTACTGTTGGGTTTATTTGAAAAGGCTTACTTTTATTGCAGTAACTGACAGGGAGTTTTATAATAGGATTCTTCATACACATATTTTGAGGCTTCTTTAACTATTGCTAGTACTGTTGCCACAACTGCTACTAAATAATAATAATAATAATAATAATAATAATAATAATAATAATAATTTTGATTATAAAAGAAGTGGTACCTATTATTGATCATCAGAATATAGCCGTAAGAATATTCATCCTCTTCATTGCATTAGTTCTACAACTACTGTTACCACGAATAATAATAATAATAATAATAATAATAATAATAATAATAATAATAATAATAATAATAATAATAATAATAATAATAACTTGAGGGATAAAATAGCAGCGGCGGGAATGGTAGCAGTAGATGTGAAGAGAATTGGGATGACGATAATAACAATGTCGATGAGGATGATGAAAAATATAAGCGAAATGGAGTAACGATAAGGATGCGTCCACCGTCGGAGGATTTTTAAACCTCATATTATCCAGAAAATAACCGGTCGACCCCGCGGCGTTTACGTAAAGCGTTTATCTCGCGTGATGCTGGGAGGTTACCGTCAAGTAGTAAATCATCTGCGAAAAAATAGTACAGACTTTGAGTCATACGCTCACACACACACACACACACACACACACACACACACACACACACACACACACACACACATATATATATATATATATACATGCGTGTATGTGTTGATTTATGTGTGTACGTATATATAACGTATGTATGTATATAAAAATATATAAATATAATATAATATATATATATATATATGTTTTGTAGCCAGCTTTTTTTGCCTTTAAGATATGGCGGAGGTTCCAAAAGATATTAGCCTTCCGGGTCTCTGCTTGTTTTATGGGATGAAGTTGCTAGCCCCATGCCCTCCTTCAGCTCCGTCTACGAACCACAACACGACCGACTACAATATTTTTAATTTACTGCTTTAGTCAACAGACGACTTATTACTTTTCTTTGATAAAAATAAAAGCCCAGTTTACTTCAGTGAATCGCAAACTATTGTAACTTCACCAACCTTACCCCAGCAGATCTATCCTTCTCAGTCTTTAGGTCTTAATTAGTTACTTTTTCCATGGGTTTCCCTTCTCCGTCATTTTTCGCAAACAGCTTTATGTAAACGATGCCTTGAGGATTTTTGCACAGGTTCCATCGTGTGGTAAACTTCAGTATGGGGAAAAATGAGGGGGGGGGAATTATGGGCCCCTGGCCGTTTTCGGGGATTTTGGATGGTTCTTCTTTTGTTGTACGAGGAAGTGTGGTAGAGCTCAGAGTTCGCTGTTCTCCGTCGATTTGAGCTTCATAGTCAATGTCCCTGACCATATGTAAATGCACGCCTGCATACACACACACACAGCCATATATATATATATATATATATATATATATATATATATATATATATATATATATATATATATATATATATATATATACACACACACACACACACACACACACACACGCATACATATATACATACATACGCTCTTCTGACTCGCATCGGAATCGAACTCAGGCCTCTGAAATGCAAGGCAAGGGTACTAC
>NC_089770.1:8608500-8651000 GCF_040412425.1 Macrobrachium rosenbergii | reverse complement strand
ATAGAAAATTCTCTGTTGTTAGAAATGATTGGAATATTTCTACATTTTTTTTTCGTGTTTTTGTGTTATTTTGTATATCCTTAGATATTATATTCTTTTATATCTCTTGTGAAGTGCATTCAAATCTACATGCGTCTGAGTCGTCCATTTTTTCTCTCTTTTTTTTTCACCCATTTTTTATTTTATTTTATTTGAAGCAAATTGCTTTATCTGCCTGTGACGTTGCAATGTTTTCGGCAAGGTGTTTTTCTCTTTATTTTTTTTTCCATCCCTGGGGCGCAAACAAAGTTTGGCCATTAACAGGAGTTCAACGAGGAATCTTTGGGAATTTTACTTGTTTTTGTTTTCATTAAGAGAAATAAGAAGTTCTTTTAGGTCTGGCGTGATCGTGGCTTGATTTGTTTTATTATTATTATTATTATTATTATTATTATTATTATTATTATTATTATTATTATTATTATTATTATTATTATGTTTAAAATAAAGCTCTCTGTTTAGATTTATTTTTAAATATATTTGTACCCATACATAACTGTGGATTTGTTTCCCCGATGCGAGGCTCATGATACAATGAGTATTTTTTAATTTATTATTATTATTATTATTATTATTATTATTATTATTATTATTATTATTATTATTATTATTATTATTATTATTATTTCAATGTAACCATAGTAGCAAGAGTCTTGAAATGGAGAAACAAATCCATAGTTACGGATGGGTACATACTGCACATTTAAAAATCAATCTCTACAGAGAACTTTCGGGAATCTGTTCGATTCCCCATTTCAGTATATGTACTCATTCATAACTGTGAGTTTGTTTCTCAGTTATTGTTATTATTATTAATTATTATTATTATTATTATTATTATTATTATTATTATTATTATTATTATTATTATTGAAAATATTCATGTAGAACAACCGCCAGAGACCGTCAGCTGGCAATGTAATTTTCTACAGAAAAGAATAACAAAATGTACAAAAAAAAAGGAAATAACAGGTAATAAAAAATACATAACAATATAGAAAGAGAGGAATGGGAATGTTAACCTTCACAAAAATAAATGATAAAGAGGTGAAATAAAAATTAAAATCATAGAAAAGAAGCACATGTGTGCGTTGGGTTTCCACGAAACATAATGTTATTTCTTTTCAGATCAAGTTGAAATCAAAGTCAGTGCTTAACAAGTGTTTGTGTAATCAGTGTATGTGTAGCTAATGTTTGTGTTCGCCGGCGCTCCCATGCATCGTATCAAGGAAACTACACTGTATTTGATTCCAATTTGGCAATATACCCGAGTGTTTCTTCACAGTTCATTTTGCGTGGATTTCAGTATTGGAACTTGCGATTCCGAGTTCTGAAAAGCTTGCTAATTTTGCAATATACCCCAGTGATTCTTCACAGTTCATTTTGCGTGAGTTTTAGTCTTGGAACTTGCGATTCCGAATTCTGAAAATCTTGCTAATTTTGCAGTATACCCCTGTGATTCTTCACAGTTCATTTTGCGTGAATTTTTAGTCTTGGAACTTGTGATTGCGGATTCTGAAAAGCTTGCTAATTTTGCAGTATACCCCAGTGATTCTTCACAGTTCATTTTGCGTGAAATTCGGTCTTGGAACGTGATTCCGGATTCTGAAAAGCTTCGGTACTTTGAGTTTAAAGTCCAAAATGGTTCTTCATAGTTGGCTCGATTCTAGAACGGTTTATCGTAGCTGTGTCAATTCTAGAATGGCTCATCATATTTATTAAGTTTAGTTATAATAACCGTCAAGTGATTCTTTCCAGTTCAGTATGGTTAACTCTAGTTGATTCTTGTTCCAAGGAAGGCCGGTATGAAGTTACGTTGGCAGGATTGATAACTGATTTCATTTTATTAACTAATTTCATTTCGTCTCGGAAAGTTGTGTTGCATACGGTAACAATTTCGAAGACCTTCATTCTTATGTAAGTTCTAAAATGTTTCGCTGCATATAACTTCTATAAGAAAATCTACGTCAAAGATGCCTAATTACGTTTGATTGTGATTTAGCTTTTATTTAGTCTCGTTATAAAGAATCTGAAAAATATTATTTTTCGTGTGATAAATCAAAAAGAAAATATATATATAAAAAAAAAATGTCGAGCTTATCGCCGAAAATCCTAAGGGTCAAACCACCGCAGCAGCCCACCGTTCAGGAGAGCGAATCTCTCGCGCCCCCTCGGCCTCCATAGGGCACAACTTCAGCCTGAGCCTCGAGAACCTGGAGGACTGGGACCTCGACCTCGAGGGCGCTTCCGGCCCCGGTGGGCCTGGGGGAGGAGGAGGACATCCGAGACCTTACCACGCCCGCAGGCAGCCAATCGCGAGCACCCCAATTAACGAGGCCCACAATGGCATCCCGTTCGAGCCCATTCCCTGCTCCCCGATTCGAGACCTGAGCGCGAGCGCTCGGCGGGGCTCGACCTTGAGCCTCAACTACCAAGGGCCGCCCAATGTGTACCGTCCCGTGAGCGGTGGCCGGATTCCTGGGATGCTCCACGGGCCGCGGCCCGTCCGGGGCCCCCCGGGGGGGCTTGGCCCCAAGTGGAGGCTGTTCAAAAGGAAGACCTGCCCAGAGCTCCTCAAGACCAGAAGTAATGATAATCTTTTCAGGTAAGTCTTGCATTCGGTCGATCTCTTGGGTTGTTGCTTTTGAAAGCACTGTTAACAGTCTTCAAGCACAGTTGTTGTTGCTTTTATAAACACACAGCATTCCTATTAAAAGTAAACTGTGATATTGATGTCAAATGTAACTTTTTTCTAAGCAGTGACACGTGTCGGTACATAATTCCTCCATAGTTTTATTACATTTTATTCCATACAGTTATGTAGCTTGATGGGCGTCTGAGCATCGGCCGAAATTCATTCACAGTAACACACAAACTTATTCCGCAATTCCTTTGTCTTTTTTAATATAACATTTTGTAGGAATATTTAATGTAGCCACACGTGACCGAGCAGTATGGCAAATAGTCACGCGAGAATTATTTTCACGGTAATAACATGTAAGAATGAAAAGTAAGCCATGGTTATGCCCAAGTCACGGTTCTACCTGCGCCCTCCCACGCGATTCGTGACAATCTCCCATCGCCACTTGTCTCCACGTGAGCAATCGCAAATCATATCTCTTGAATATCGACTCGGTTGCCCAGTCCAGTAAGATTATTTCAGCCGTCGTTCTCGCTGCTGGATAATGAATACTTTGTTATAGGGATCGTTATCGAATCCGCGGTCGTAACTCGCGAGGAAGTGACCCTTGGCGAATCTCGTAGCCGGCAGGGAATTCGCTGAATTGACTTTTCTGGTGTGATATATATATATATATACTATATATGTCGTGATTCTCGAAGGTCAGGTGTAATGGGGTTATGCGGTTTCTTCGCCGTCTCCGAGAATATTTGATTTAAGGACTGTGATAGAAGCTGCGTGATTAATAGGATATACTGTATATGTGTACACACACGTATATGTATGTGTTTTTGTCGCATAATTTAAGCCTTAAAGTATACTGTATACCATTTATAGAAACCCCTGAAAGGTAAAAGATGAATTAAGGTATAATTTTGATCTAGAAAGCAAAAGATTTTGATATAATACACATGCAGACACTCGCTAAAAAAATCACTTGCATATGCTTTTGCATGGAAGTGTTTTGCAAGAAATCAAATTTTCCACATTTCTTTATTGGCCCTTGAGAGAAAACTTGTTTTGCATTTCAAGGACCATTTTACGTTGATTTTCCCATTTTTATTCCAGAGTTTCAGTGATATTTTCTGACTTATTTTGTTTTGCTTGTCATGAGTTTATTGTACAGCGTCAATCAGTCCATTTCAGCAGAGGTAACACAGACTTCAGTAATGGTTTACATGTCAAGCGTCAGTAAAGGCATATGATCCGTGAGTTATCTGATAATACTCTCTTGAATGCTGGATAATACAAACGCCCATAATAACTTACATTAAAAATTACTAAATTACTTAGTATATAAAAATTGTTCACAATTTTCACAAGATTAACGAAATTGTGGAGCTTTCGAGCATTCACAGACCTGGTCTGAAAACACTTTAACCAGGTCCCACAACTGGTTCTAAAACTCTTTAACAAGGTCACAGGACCGGTCAGAAAACTCTTTCACCAGGTCACAGAACTGGTCTGAAAGTTTAAATAGGTCACAAATCTGAACATCATTGAATTCTAACGTTAAGTAGGTCACAGAATCCTAATGGCGTGACATAATTGCAGGTGGATTACAACCTCGTAGGAGAACTTCCGAATCTCGTGATTAAACGACGCTAAAGTAAGTCTGAATCAGACTTGATTAAATGTCATTACTCTAATTACGTTTATTCAGACGGACGTGAATTAGGTCTTCTGTTAAATTAGGTCTTTTGTAAAGCCCCCCCTTTTAAAATTTCCAGATCAGAAATTAGATCCAGGTAAATCTAGGTGTGGAGAATATCCCGTGATAACAGAGTCCCTCTCCCTGTTTACGCGGTGGAATATTGCGGAAAATATTCACCAGGGATAATCTGGATCACAGCTCTCTTTAAACAATGGTGATATGAAACCCCTCAGTCGTTAGTTTTGTTTCTGTTGTTTGCAGTAATAAATTGTTTTTTTTTTAATGTTTTATTGTAATTCATTTTGTCAAGAATGCTAGTGTTTTATTTCTATAATTTTTTTATATTTGGATATTTTTTTTTGTTTATTTGGATTCAAGTGCATTTGATTTTTATCATGTTAGTAAGGTTGTTCCCTATTTTATTTATTTAAAATACTGTATTTTTTATTAGTAATTTTCATTACATTTTTTCAGCCTGATTTTATACAAGTTGGTATTAGGTTTAACCGTTATGTATTTACCTTTGTATTTAGTAACATCTTTATTATTTTTTCCCGACTAGCTTATTTTCACTTTATTTTCATTATTATTATGACTTTTTTATTACCATTATGACTTATATTTTCACTTTATTCTCATTATTATTATGACTTTTCTTATTATTATTATGACATTTTTCACTTTATTCTCATTATTATTATGATTTTTCTTATCATTATGACATATTTTCACTTTATTCTCATTATTATTATGACTTTTCTTATTATCATTATGACTTATATTTTCTCTTTATTCTCATTATTATTATGACTTCTTATTTTCATTATGACTTGTATTTTCACTTTATTCTCATTATTATTATGACTTTTCTTATTATCATTATGACGTATATTTTCTCTTTATTCTCATTATTATGACATCTTATTTTCATTATGACTTGTGTTTTCACTTTATTCTCATTATTATTATGACTTTTCTTATTATCATTATGACGTATATTTTCTCTTTATTCTCATTATTATTATGACTTCTTATTTTCATTATGACTTGTATTTTCACTTTATTCTCATTATTATTATGACTTTTCTTATCATTATGACTTATATTTTCTCTTTATTCTCATTATTATTATGACTTTTCTTATTATCATTATGACTTATATTTTCACTTTATTCTCATTATAATTATGACTTTTCTTATTATCATTATGACTTTTATTTTCTCTTTATTCTCATTGCTATTATGACTTTTCTTATTATTATTATGATTCTATTATCATTATGACTTATATTTTCTATTTATTCTCATTATTATTATGACTTTTCATATTATCATTATGACTTACGGTACGGTACCGACCCACTTGCATGTTAATCGTGTATGCAATATCCTAATTAGGCAGTGTCCTCGCGTGATCAATTAACTAATGATTAATCCCATGACTTCTTACATTTCTTTTTTGTGTTGTTCCTTTTATTATCCACATCTCCGATTTTCAAAACTTAAGAAATTTTATTTTTTTAAATCATTGACATTCTTATGCTTATTCTTACTTCGTTTGCTTTCAAAACTCGTTATGATTTTGTGCATTTTATTTTTTGTTTCCGTTTTCATTTTCCACATTTCTGATTTTCAAAAAATTTTTTTTTTACAAATCGTTGACATTCTTCCGCATATTCTTACTTCGTTTGCTTTCAAAATTCCTTATGATCTATTACCGCTTGCACAGTAACGCTAAGGTATGCTGTACGTTTAAGGTTTTCCTAAATAAGGGGAGAGATGACATCAGGATCAACTTTAAATTTTTTTTTTTTTTTTGGCACCATTATCACAATAATGGTACCTGTTCCTTCGCCTTCGAAGACTCACGGTACTTGTGTGTGTGTATATATATATATATATATATATATATATATATATATATATATATATATATATATATATATATATTATATACACATGATATATATATATATATATATATATATATATATATATATATATATATATATATATATATATATATACTATATGCTAGATGCATTCAGTCCAGGAGTATTCCTCATACATTAGACCAGACATTCCACCATACTGGAAAAGACTAAATAAAGATTCGATTTCCGTATGGATCCATCTTCATAGCGACGTTTAAACGCTTATGAGAAAGGAGGCAGAGGTTACACCTCATTCTCGCAGACGGCGCGTAGGTTGACCTGACACTAAAATAGAACAACATCGCCTGAGGTCATGTTCTGACGGTGCGTGGGTCGACTGCCTCGCAGACCACGGGGAAAACTGTGTGTTTTCCATTGGCTTTTGTCAGCTCTTATGCAACCTGTGTTGATTTTTCCCTCCCCTTTGTTTTCAAAAGCCTATGTCTTGAAGACTTGAATCACTGAGTATTACATGTCTTGATTATTATGTAAGGACGTGTTTCACCCCCTTTTTTTTCAAAAGCCTATGTCTTGTAGATTTAGATTACTGAATATTACGTATCTTGTTTATTTATGTAAGGACACGTTTTCCCTTCGTTTTTTTCCAAAAGCCTGTCTTGAAAGCCTTAAACTACTGAGTATTACATGTCTTTTTTTATTATGTTAGGGCGCGTTTATAGTGTATTATCGATATTATTTCATAAGGGAAGAAGTTTGACGCTTCATAGTGTATTATCGATATTATTTCATAAGGAAATAAACTTGAAAAGGCTTTTCCAAACTCCCCTATGTCTTGAAGGCTTAAACTACTGAGTATTACGTCTTGTTTATTATGTAAGGATGTGTTCTAAGTGTATCCTCGCCCATTATTTCATAAGGAAGAAACTTAACAAGGCTTTTCCCCTTTTTCAAAACTGCCTGTGTCTTAGAGGCTTAAATTACTGAGCATCACATGTCTTGTAAGAAACTTAAACAGATTTGTTTTCATTTAGGCTTTGTATCTTCATCTAAGAAAGAAGAAACTTGAATAGGCTTATTTTTTTTTATTTAGACTTTGTATCTCTACCTAAAAAGGGGATTTGTTTAATCATATTGTTGCTTCTTTTATTCACATTTTTACCGGTATTTCCATCTTTCTTAGCGATATAACGTAAGGCCAGTCCATTAGCGTGTGACATAGAGCCGCGTATTCGTCTAGGCTTTATGCCCCTATAAAGCAAGGCTGTCGTGTTATTGACTAGGTTTAGTTTGTCTGGGTGGTGGTTCTTACCGATGCATTACATAGCGACTGTGATCCGGCTTTGTTGTCAGGTAAAGACGCCCTGAACTGGGTCTGCCATCTTTTTGTCATTTTCAGATTCGTTTATGATATTGTTTACTATTAGAGTTTTTACTTTCTCTCTCATAACATTTTTTACAATATATAAGATATTACATTCTCTCTCTCTCTCTCTCTCTCTCTCTCTCTCTCTCTCTCTCTCTCTCTCTCTCTCTCTCTCTCATACACAGCCGAAACCATGTATCTTTTGTTTGGTAGGTAATCAATGCAGTGTATTCAGAAATCTCTCTCTCTCTCTCTCTCTCTCTCTCTCTCTCTCTCTCTCTCTCTCTCTCTCTCTCTCTCTCTCTCACAACAAAAACCATACTTCTCTTTGTGCATAACCAATGCAATATATTCGAAATCACTCTCTCTCTCTCTCTCTCTCTCTCTCTCTCTCTCTCTCTCTCTCTCTCTCTCTCTCTCTCTCATACTCAGCAACAAAACCATGTATCTTTTTTTGGTAGGTAATCAATGCAGTGTATTCAAATCTCTCTCTCTCTCTCTCTCTCTCTCTCTCTCTCTCTCTCTCTCTCTCTCTCTCTCTCATACACAGCCGAAACTATGTATCTTTTTTTTGGTGGGTAATCAATGCAGTGTATTCGAAATCTCTCTCTCTCTCTCTCTCTCTCTCTCTCTCTCTCTCTCTCTCTCTCTCTCTCTCTCTCTCTCTCTCACAAAAAACCATGCTTCTCTTTGTGCATAACCAATGCAATATATTCGAAATCACACTCTCTCTCTCTCTCTCTCTCTCTCTCTCTCTCTCTCTCTCTCTCTCTGCGAGACAGCCGATGATCCCGCTGAATATTTCAGCAGCAGCAGCAGCAGCAGGAGTCACCGCCGAAGCAGACCTCGTAGTGGTTCTGTCTGGTATGTCGCTCGAATTCGGCTGAATTTCCCAACAGCCGTCAGAGGATCTCGTGCAGAATTGATCCGCAGGTTCCGGATCTTTTATTCATTTCGCAGATGAGGCCGTATGCATTCGGGCGCACATACACGCGTGTTAGTGGAGTGGTTATACTCATTTTTGCCAAATTGCTGATGTCTTTGGGTCCGTCTCCCTCGTGGCTGGATTCTGCGCTTGTGTATTGTATGTGGTCATGGGTTGAAGTAAGGTGTTTTATTATTATTATTATTATTATTATTATTATTATTATTATTATTATTATTATTATTATTATTATTATTATTATGCTAATGTCTTTGGGTTTGTCTCTCTCTCTGGCTGGGTTCTTTACTTAAATGTTGTTTATATGGTCATGAGCTGAAATAAGATATTATTAATTATTGTGTTTGCCTATTAGCTGTATTGTGTACTTAAATTATTATTATTAAGGTTTTTATTATTATTATTATTATTATTATTATTATTATTATTATTATTATTATTATTATTATTATCTCGCTAAGAATCTTTGGTCTCTGTCACTCGTATTTGGATTCTGTACTTACATATTTGGTCCTAAGCTGAAATAAGGTTTTTATTATTATTATTATTATTATTAATATTATTATTTTATTTTTATTATTATTATTATTATTATTATTATTTCATATTATTATTATTATTCAGAATATCTATATTAGGACGTTTAGGCTTTAAAGCTAGTAAAGCAGATTGCATGTTATATAAATTTATTATTATAGTCAATTTTGACTTCTTGATTTGAAAATGGCTGAACTTGTTCTAAGCGAAGTTTTTCTTTTGCATCTGTGACGTGTTTTAATCCACACACACACTGCTACAAATTATATATATATATATTATATATATATATATATATATATTATTCAGAATATCATATGGCTTTAAAAAGTAAAGCATGTTATGATTATTATAGTCAATTTTATCTTTGTGTGTTGATTGTTTTAGTTTTCTCTTTGTGTGACGTGTTTTTACTACACACCACACACACACACACTGAAAGAACCAATGATACTAAACTCACACACAACTTTTGATTAACTTGGCTTTGGATTAACTTGAATGGCATTTCACAATATATGACAGTACTGGAAGGAAGAGAGGCAATGTGTGTCCAGAAGACATTTTTTCTCTATTTTTTTATACGGAAAGAAATTATTTCATATATTTTTGCTGCTGAAAAATTAATCGTTTATTTTGGCCATTGAAACTTTTTTTTTTTTACTACTGACAAGAATTTTTCCCCAATACTTTGTGATTGAAAGAAGCCATTTCTTATAATATTTTATACTATACCAAAACATTATTTCTGAAATTTTTGTTACAAGAAACTATTTTATATGTTTTTGCTAATGAAAGAAAATTTTTAACTATATTTGTTTACTGCAAGACATATCTCCTTATAATATTGCTCTTTTTTTCCTATTTTTGTTGTTTGTTTTGGCTATAGTGATATTTTTACCCCTCCTTTTCCGTGCCTTTCTCTTCTTTATTTCTTTGTCTGTCCCTTTTTCAGCAACCTTATTTTTTTATATAGCCTTTTATTCCTTTGTTCTGTAGGACGTCCTACCCCCTTTTTTTTTTTCCAGTTGTCGTTTCCTTTGTTCCTGCAGCTTCTGTTTCTTTGCTCTTCCCTCTCGTTATCTAAGCTGGAAGCTTTTGTTTTCTATTCTTAAATAGCAAATGTTTATTTTTAGTTATCCCCTCTTCAACCCATTCATCTCTTCTCCAACTTTGTCTGCTTGACTAAACTCATTCAGAGGAAATCGTGTAGTTGTATATTATAAGTATTCTTCTGTACTTTTGATATGCCATCGTTATTTCGCATTCTCCTAAACCCTGTTTCCTCGTAGAGTTTAGTTTATTGTAAAACAAAAAGTTCGTTGATTTATTGGTCGTTAAGTTTGCCTATTTAACTTCGGCATCTCGGTGGAAGTTTTCGATACGCGCCACCGGCGCAGGGCGGGATCCAGAGACTCAGGAGTATCAAAGGAATATATATAAATATATATAATATATATTATATGTATATATATATATATATATATATATATATATATATATATATATAGTATATATACACATTTCAAAGGGATACCAATCATTTCGAAATGCACTTGTCAATGATATCAAACTATTCTGAGTACAGTTGGCAGCCCTTGGAAATTCCGTCGGAATAGTTGGTATCCTTGACACGTCCATTTCTGTACAGTTGGTATCCTTTACAAGTATATAACAGGATGGCTTTTCCTTGAGCTATAGATAATAAAAGAGGTAGTTCCCCTTACAGTTACTTAATATAACACATGGTATCCCTGACAAGACAGTGCCAACTATCTTAAGGTATATTGGTAAAGGATACCAACTATGCTGAAATGCATTTGCCAAGGAGACCAATTAATCCTACAGCTGTTTGTGAAGGAATCTAACAGTCCCAATGTGTATTTGTAAAGGATACCAGTTATTCCACTGCTTTTTCCAAGAATGCCTCCAGTCCTGATCTCTTCTTGGTTAAAAATGCACCTATTATTGCACGTGATGTGCTTAACCCTATATTTATCAGGGGCATCGACCTTTCTGTTTATAGTTGCCAAGCTGTCAAAATTGTCAGTGTGTTACTTAATAGAGGTACCGACGTTGCTGGTGTGTCTCGGGAACCAACATTTCCAATTGCTAATCAGAAAAAACGATTACTTCCGAGGTGTATCGGTCAGGAGTACCAACATTTCCGATGTGTATTGGTCAGGGGTACCAACGTGCTCGATTAGCACAGGCTGGACTCCATTGTCTCTAGGTCTTCCAGTGCACCATTGAGAATTTATCCAGCTTCCAGGTTAGAACTGGAGTTCCAGGAACGGAGTAAGAGTGAGGATGGGACGATTCCTCACGTCTTGGAAGGAGTCAATTGTTTTCAAGTGTCCTCACTTCTCATGACGGATGAAGATTACTCAGTTAGTGGAAGAGTCAGTCCAGGGTACTCAGCTCATAATGTAAAGAATTCAATTTCTTAAGTTTTTAGAGGTAAAGCCTCATGAATTTCGTTTTATTCATTTATATGAAAAGTGGTCTTTCAGGGATTCGTTTTGGTCATTATATGAAGGTTAGGTTTCTAAAGACTGAATTTTTGGATGTGAGAAGTAAGAACGTGATGTACATTTATCGCTTTTCTTATTTAGAGTATACTTATATATGTAATATATATGTATATGTATATATATGTGTGTATATGTATATATATATATATATATATATATATATATATAT
Source organism: Macrobrachium rosenbergii (assembly GCF_040412425.1). Taxonomy (NCBI): domain Eukaryota; kingdom Metazoa; phylum Arthropoda; class Malacostraca; order Decapoda; family Palaemonidae; genus Macrobrachium; species Macrobrachium rosenbergii. Next base: position 8,639,186 of record NC_089770.1, on the reverse strand, counting down.
ATATATATATATATATGTGTGTGTGTGTGTGTGTGTGTGTGTGTGTGTGTGTGTGTGTGATTTCAAAGAATGAGATTATAATAAACAGGGTTGTATGAAGTTTAAACGTGAATGTTCATAGATATTAGATATGTTCCCTGTTTAACCCTTTTAAACCCACAGTGTTCCTCTGTCGACCAAAACAACGAAATAAATACCTGGTACTTAGCAATATTTGGTGGTCATACTTAAAGGTAGAATTGGGTACTGGGTGTATGGCAAGCAACCTCATCCCAAACGATTTTGCAAAGATCTGGAATGCGAAATCTCTTTGATGCCATTCTGTAAAGACAGGAAAACAGATAGATATTGACAGAGAAATACGTCAGGGAACTCCGGAGCTAATACAAATGCATTAGACGGGAGGCAGAAATGGCCGGTCTCTATGGCCAAGGAACTTGGACGGAATTATTTTGCGAAGCTTCTTATGCATATGCAATTATTCTCTCTTGATTAGAATGCATTGTAACGTCAGTTATTAATTATGCTGGCAGTGCTAATTGAAATGAATGTCAAGAGGAGGAGAGGGGTCGTATTTATGGTGTCAGTTCATTATTGATATTGTTATTAGAGGAATTGCATCGCGGTGTCACTCGGGAAATCTCAACTGCATTTTACGGTTATTTTTGTTTTATATTTAGAAAATATAATCTTGCGTTGATGTTATTATTATTATTATTATTATTATTATTATTATTATTATTATTATTATTATTATTATTAATAATAGATTCACAATTTCGTGAAAAACAATCTGAGTAATAAAAATCACAATTATATAGTAAATATATTACTATGTAAAAATAACCAAGACTTTCGAACACCTGAACGGTGTTCCTCATCAGTGTTAACGTTAACATGATTTTAACGTTAACACTGATGAGGAACGCCGTTCAGGTGTTCGAAAGTCTTTGGTTCTTTTTCCATAATAATATATTTATCATATAATTGTGGATCTTTATTACTCATTATTATTATTATTAATTCACATTTTACCATTGGTACTGTCGGCACTGTTGATGGACAATTTTACCATGTCTGTAGTTACCATTTAAAAAAAAATTTTTTTTTATTGCAGATAGGCTACAGTAAGAAAAAAATATTAAGAAGAAAAGTATAATAATTAATCGAATTAGAGACATACCTAGGGGAAGAAAGAGAGAGAGAGAGAGAGAGAGATGCGGGCTATTTAAATAAGAGAGAACGTCATATAAAAGTTTAAGGAGACAAGAGAAGTTAGAAGAGGGAAGAAGAATAAGAAGCAAATTCAAAAGAAAGAGAGACGGAATGACACAACTTGGCAAAGGCTTTAACCGGGGGAAGAGAGAGAGAGAGAGAGAGAGAGATGCGGGCTGTTTAAGCGAAGAAAGAAAGTCTTAAAAGAATTCGACGATCTTAGAGGCAGGAATAAGAATAAGGGGAAAATAAAAAAAGAAGAGAAGAGGAGGAGGAAGGACGGTCCGAATGACGCAACTTTGCAAAAGATTAGAGAACTTGTGCATTAGAGTTCTGTGTTGCAGCGAAGAGAAGGCCCATCCCGTGGCCCAAGTTACAGAATTTTATTAAAAAACTCTCCACCGAGGCTAAGGTAATGCTGGCGGGGGGTTGGGGAGGGGGTAGGGGGGAGGTGGCAGGTAGTATACCCGAGGGAGGGGAGGGGGGGGACAGCCAGACGAATATTAATATATGATTTTATATTTTGCAGGTGAGGGAATATTGCGGCGTGCCCTTCGCGCCGTAGAGTTTTTGCGGGATTTATTTTTTCTTTCTTTTTTCAAAAACATTTTCGCATTATTTTTTTATTAACGGGTACATCGAGTCGGTTATCCATTGTAACTGTTAATATTTATTAAGAGAGTTCTAGGATATGTAATGTGTAATTTCGTTTGACAGATAGAGAATATTATAGGGCACCATTTTTTATAGTTTTTTCCATTCAAATATTTCCTCCATTTAATTTTTTTACATTTTAAATATCCATTTATTTTGTGTGGTGTAATTAAAAATTTAGATTAATCAACCTTTTATTTTCAGATATTAATATATGTGAAGTGTTTTTTGTGTACAAATGTTCCAACCCAACGTCTGTTAATTTTTTAGAATCTTCTCCTGCTTTGTATGGTGTCACCAGACGTCTGAAATTTCTTCTGATGGAGTATATTTAAAAAAAAAAAGATTAATAAAAACCTACAACATTCTGTTGACATCTTTTTTACATAAAGAACGCAGTTCCCAGTTGATAACTCCCACTTCTGATTGTATATATTTAAAAAAAAAAAAATTTTCTAGAAACTTAAACATTTTGTTGACATCTTTTTAGTTTTCTGTAAAAGAAAATTATTGTGCCGGCTTTGTCTGTCCGTCCGCACTTTATTCTGTCCACACTTTCTCTGTCTGCCCTCAGATCTTAAGAACTACTGAGGCTAGAAGGCTGCAAATTGGTATGTAGATCATCCACCCTCCAACCATCAAAAATACCAAATTGCAGCCCTCTAGCCTCAGTAGTTTTTATTTAATTTAAGATTTAAGTTAGCCATAATCGTGCTTCTGGCAACGATATTGGATAGGCCACCATCGTGCAGTGGTTAAAGTTTTATGGGCCGCGGCTCATACAGCATTATACCAAGACCACCGAAAGATCTATTTTCGGTGGCCTTGATTATACGCTGTAGCGGCTGTACAGAAAACTCGATGGCGCCTAAGAAACATCGGCGCATTTTTTACTTGTTTGCGTAAAGAACGCAATTCCAAATCGATAACTGCCATTAAATTCAGGTCATGTATCGAAGGATGCAAAGTATACCATTTGGGGTTCCTTTCTAATCCCTACTCCTCCCTCCCTCCCTCTCCAATGGAGAGATTGAAAAGAGGATTATTTGTTGGGTTTTCACTGGGATTTTTTGGTATTTGCGGTTGAGAACGAGTATTGTGTGCATTCGACAGCCGCGAGGTTTGCTTGTTTCCTTGTTTGTTTGAAGTGGAGAAGTCGTGTCTTGATATGTTTTGGGTGTAGAAGCTTGATTACAAAATTGAATGTTTAGAGAGAGAAACATTGTGCTAAGTATGATTGGTCGCAGGTCACAGTGAGGCCTGGAAACCGACTGATTGCGTTGATGTTCGTAATCACATTCTCTATCTACTTGACGAAGAAATAGCATTCTCGCGCAATAATCTTAAAAGAATTATACTTCATGTTATTCTTTATATTAAAACTTAGTTCCATATTTAATTTCATATAAAGACAGAAAATCCATACTTATTTCTTATCTTGCTAATAATGCTAATAAATAAAAAAATAATACCTAATATTGTGCCGCCCTTAGTGACTAAAAAAAAAAAAGCTGTTCGGTATTGTTACCGTGAATTCGTAATAAAGAAACGGAAGAAAATAAACTAAATAAAACAAGCTCTTCAATATTTGCTCTCTTAATTCGTAATAAAGAAACTGAAGAAAATAAAATAAAAACAAGCTTTAGAAAAAGAAACTGAAGAAAATAAAATAAAAAAAGGCACTTCAATATTTTCTCTTTAATTGTAATAAAGAAACGGAAGAAAATAAAATAAAAACAAGCTCTTCAATATTTTTCCTCTTAATATTTTCTCAAATAATAAAGAAACGGAAGAAAATAAAATAAAAACAAGCTCTTCAATATTTTTCCTCTTAATTTTCGTAATAAAGAAACGGGAAGAAAATAAAATAAAAAAACAAGCTCTTTCAATATTTTCCTCTTAATTGTAATAAAGAAACTAAAATAAAAAACAAGTAATAAAGAAAAAGGGAAGAAAATAAAATAAAAACAAGCTCTTCAATATTTTTCCTCTTAATTCGTAATAAAGAAACGGAAGAAAATAAAATAAAAAACAAGCTCTTCAATATTCTTTCTCTTAATTCCTAATAAAGAAACGGAAGAAAATAAAATAAAAAAAAAACAAGCTCTTCAATATTTTCTCTCTAAATTCCTAATAAAGAAACGGAAGAAAAAAAAACAAGCTCTTCAATATTTTCTCTCTTAATTGTAATAAAGAAACGGAAGAAAATAAAATAAAAAAAAGCAAGCTCTTCAATATTTTTCCTCTTAATTCGTAATAAAGAAACGGCCCGGAGCATATCGAAACACGGACGGACAAGATGAATGTACACAGAAAACAAAAGCGGCCCCGGAGTTGGGCAAACACCGACTGTCATCAGAGAAAAAAGATTCACTGCAGAAAAGAAAAAACTCTACTTGACAAGGTCACGTCTGTAGGTTTTTTACTGAATGTTCTTTTCAGAGAGAAGAGAAGAGCTTGCAAGCAAATTTGCCCAGTAGATTGATTTGAAGGTTGTTCGGTCAATAGATGGGGAGGGAGTGATGGAAGGTTCGGAAATGTCATTTGAGATAATACATGCATTTTTTATCGTGGTTTTTTCTTTACGAGTGTGATTTTATAGATGAAGATATTCCAGAATATGTTATTCTTTTGGCTCTCGGGCATCGTTTTGACTCGTTGCTTAGCATTTTAGGAGTAGGGGATATTTACATATTGGTCAAAAAAATTTTTTTTTTTTAGATTTTGAGACAGGCCTCATTGTAACTCATTGGCGTTTTCCCCAGATTGCTGAAGTGTGTATATAAAATTCAGTAGCGCTTTACAGGTAATTTTTTCACCCATGTTGGCCTTTTTCATATTATCTGAGGGACCAGTATGGATACAGGTACAATACAGGTACAGGTGGTTCTTAATAAAATTCCCCTGTATCTGTTTTTAAAAAAATAATTTATTCTGTATGTAGTACGGTTATCCTTTATAAAAAGTCTTTCTGCAAGTATATAGTATACGTAGGTACCAAAATAAGCTTTATATAAAAAAAATTACTAAAATTTCCTGTAGGTAGCTGAGATCGGTCGGTGCCAAACATAAAAATATTCGCTTATGTGATGCCTTTCTTTTCTTCATAAACCCTTTTTAAGGGACTTCAAGTCTCTTATCTGTATTGGTTTGTTTATGATAACAACTCTCTCCCTCTCTCTTTACAGCTTGTCTTTGTTTGTTTTTTAAAGGATAAACTCTCTACCTCTCTAGTTTTTTTTTTATAGATTCCTATAAAATAAAACCAATATTTTTTGTTGGTCTTTATAGATTTGTACTTACTAAAATTGTACTCTCTCTCTCTCTCTCTCTCTCTCTGTGTTTTTTTTTATAGATGCCAATAAGATACAACCTATATATGTTTTTTGTTGGTCTTTATAGGTTTATTTTTGTGTTGGCCTCTGTAGATTTGTACATACTAAAATTCTACTCTCTCTCTCTCTCTCTCTCTCTCTCTCTCTCTCTCTCTGGTATTTTTATAGATGCCTATAAAATAAAACCTATATTTTTTATATTTGTGTCTATAGATTTGTACATGCTAAAATTTTACTCTCTCTCTCTCTCTCTCTCTCTCTCTCTCTCTCTCTCTCTCTCTCTCTCTCTCTCTCCTTCTATAGGTATCGTAAAGCGTGCAGTAAAACGGCTTATCGAATATCATAAAGGGCCGGGAACTGCGTTGAAGTGTCCTACACTCTCCACTCCGCACCTTTATGACACCTGACGACGCTCGAGCGTAAACAGGTGTTGATTACACGGCGCCCAGGAAGTTCTCGATGGCCCCCCCGAAATTGGGTTTCCTAAACTTGCTCGCGCTGAATTCTTGGGAGTTTTTTTTTTTTTTTTTTTTTTGCATTCCTTTCTGACCTCTTGGAGCTGTTTTCACTTTTCGTTAAGCTTTTACGATTTTTTTTTTTATTGCTTCATTTGGCGTTCGTTGATTTTTTTTCGCGTTTACAATCAATGAATTTTGCTTTACAGATTTTTGAACATTTTTATTTTATGTTCGGTTTTTTATTTATTTTACATCCTTATTTTGATTTGGTTTTGAGATTATGCTACGGTCTTTTTTTTTTACGTTGTTTTGTCCTTACAATTTACTCTTATTTTAACGTTTGCATTTGTTGCGTTTAATTATTATCACGGGTTATTCTTTTTATTTTAGTTAAACTCCATCCATTCGTATTCTAAATGTTAGATCGATAAACGGACAGGAAGGAGAGGTTGGTGGGGGGAGTGGTCGTTTGGCGAATGTAAACAAGGCAATGTCACTTCAGGTCCGAATGCTATCCAGGTTACCTGAGGTAATAATGAATGGCGTCGTTGGACAGGTGCGTGTTGGTCTCCATGGCAGAGGAAACTGTCACTTCCATTAATGGTTTATTTATTGGATTGCCTCTCGTTTTATTGTCTCCGTTCTCCTCGGTACTTGTGGTAGAGCTTTCCTTACTCTCCTTTATATTTTTGTTTTGTTTTATTTCGTCCACTTACTTTTGTATTGATGGAAGAGTTTTTATTTATTCCGTGTTCACGATTACGTTAGAACCAACCAACGGATTTTGTCAAAAGTTGATGACACGTGCTTATGCTTAGAATCTTGCACCAGACGGTAGAGGCTGGTGTGAGCTGCACTGCCAAGAATGAGAGAGAGAGAGAGAGAGAATTCAGTGCTACGCCAAGGGAATTGCCAAATGCCGTAGGCTTACAAGAAGCTGCTGTGACGGTTCGTAAAGGCATAGACGTGGGGCTAGCAACCTCATCCCGAAGATCAATACTTAGGAGGTTACAACCGGCCCGGCTAGTCTGTTGTAAGTGGCAGTAAGTTAGATATTACACACAAAAACAAACAAACAAAAGATAGGCTATTCAATTTTCATGAAGATCGGAAATTCTGAGTCCGAGAGTCTGAATGAAGTATAAGTTTAAGTTAATCTCATCATTTGTAATACTTTTTATTATAAAGGGAAAAGAAAACTAATGGTGTTTAAACATTATAGTATTCCAGGAGTAACGAGCGATTTCATTGATCATAAATAACTGACCAAGAGTAAAATTGTCTGGAACCATTTGGCATTGGTGTTTTTTAACTCTCTCTCTCTCTCTCTCTCTCTCTCTCTCTCTCTCTCTCTCTCTCTCTCAATTGGACGTCCTGTGCTCAAATCTCGAATTGGACAAGGAAGGACAGAAGGACATGTTCCCTAAAAAAAAGTCAGTGTGTATCTGTTGACCTAAGCAGTGGCTTATGTACCTAGCTGTTAGACGGCTGTTGTGGGTCGTCGCTAGGTTGGAGAGAGAGAGAGAGAGAGAATCTCTGTCAAAAGGCATGCCATCAAAACTGTGGCCTCGACGAGGTAATCTTTATTCGGCGGGCTGAAATTATCCATAAGATATTCTACAGTGTATTTTCAAGCCTCCTTTTCAAAAAATTACTTTTATCATTATTACTTTTAAAGTAGGACAATTGGGCTTTTCAAAATCCCAATTATAATGTCGATACACTTCCCAGTTGAATTTTTGAAAACCTTGTTATGTTTGAACAACCAATCAGGAACCGCCGAGGTGAACGAGACAGGTAAATACAGGTAAATGTGGGTTAAGTGGGGTCCTCGAAATGTTGTACACACACACAGATATTGCAATCAAAGCAATCGAGTGTCTTTTGTGTTTGGAGGGAACAGGATTGCGTAACATCCAATAATGAAACTTTCGATTGACAAGCGGATGTCATCATCGGGATTAAAAGTACTCTGTTTGTCAGGGCTGTTTAAATTAGAGAGAGGGGAGGGGGGCGGCGGTTGGGGGTTGGGGCAGGGTAGGTAGGGATTACTTAGACATGAGAGACTTCAGTAGAGAATGGTTTGGGATGGAGAGACGGAGTGGCTGAAGTGAGGCAGATAAATAAATATTTAGAAACAAATGGGAAAGATAAACTGATAGAGAAAACGAAGAGTTATGTTGTCAGATTGATTAACCAAAATCCACTAAAACATATGTATGTGTGTGTATGTATATATACATATGTATATATATACATTTATATAAATATGTATATATTTATGTATACACACACACACCTTGTTAACCTCCAGTATTCAGGCAGTTTCTTGGGTGGGCGTGGTAACCCCACTGACTTTTCCCCGGCACCATCCCAGTCACACTGGCTAACCGTCTCATACAAAATTGCATAGGTCAACAGAAGCGTAATGGGATTTAACGGAAAGAGGCTCAACTTGAGCAAGAAAACGAAGTGATAAGAAATAGAAGACTGGAAGCAGAGTGAGAAGATTGAGATAGAGGCACTCAGTCTTGAACAGGAGAGTAGAAGAACTTTCGGTGGGAGGATTTAATCGCATGAGGATATCCACAGGTGATTTCTCAAGATAACTAACAAGAAGAGGAAGATGCGTGTTATGAAGAGCAGAATAGAATGAGGATAAGACAAAATATAATCGGTATGAGAAAAAATGGACTAAAGATGGGAAGAAGGAAACGGAAGCCCATTAGGGTGGAGAAAGATATAATAGAAGTATGTGAAAAGAGATTCATGATAAGAAATGAGGAAGCGGAAGCCATTAGATGGGCAAAACTTGAATACAGATAAGAAAAACGTAATAAAGAAAAATGGAAAGGAGAAGGCAGTAGGTGGAGCAGAAATAAAGTAAAAGGCAATATAAACGGAATAACGAAGTAAGGAACCATGAAACTGACCAGAATAAACTAGAGATAAGAAAAAGAAGAGAACGTACAAAATAAGAAAGTGGAAAGTCAGTCCGCGCTGAGATGAGACACTGATATCAGACCAGTTTCCTGACAAGACAATGCGCCCACTTTTGACGACGCTGTTTCAGAGTCCTACGTTTTGCTTGATTAAAATCATAATTAAGATTCACCTGCGGGAATCTCCGAAGGGCGCCTGCATCCCTCCTTATCAACATTCTTCAGGAGGTTGGAGGATGTTATCCATATGTATCTCAGGAAGTAGGATGTGGTAAGGTTTTAGTTTTTTGTCGTCTCCTCAACGAGGTAGGCAAGGGGAAGAGGATCATCCTTCTTTTTTCGAAGTTATGAAGGATTTTTGTTATCATCCTGTAAGGTTTAGGATAGACTAGTGCTTTTCATATTTTTTCAGAAGTAGGAAAGTTTTCCTTAGAAGTTTTCCTAAGGGTAACACAGTTTGATACTTCCTTTTGACCTTTCACTCAAGGTAGGAGGATGATCAATATCTTTTATAGAAGTTAGGAAGGTCTGGTCTTCCCTCTTGTGCTAGGATAGGATATAGGATACTTCATCTCGTCACCAGGAGGAGGAAGGATTGGCCATCCAGTTCGAAAGTTTCGGATGGTTTTCTATATCTTTCCCTATGAATTAAGTTAGGATTCTTCGGTTCATCCCTGTAAATGCAGAAGTATCATTCCTCTGCTCTAAAATTTAGGATGGGGTTTGTGTCTTCCGAATGGCAGAGTAGGATTCTTATTATAGTCCATCATGTGGAGGTACAAGGATCATCCTTCTCATCTGCAGGAGGTGAAAAGGTTTTCTTTGATATCTTCCAGTGGGAGCTAGGACCTGGATTCTTCTCCTGAAAGTCTATTTTCCACAAGGAAAGATATTCGTATTTGTTCTGTTTCAGCAGTTAGAAGGACCCACCTTTCCCTTCGTCGGTAGTTAAGAGAGACTTTGATCTGTCTCCAGGGGGCAAGGGAACCTTCCCTTTCATCCTTCGTCAGGAGGAATTGATAGGATCCTCTTCATTCTCCTGCTGGCGTTGAGGTGGATTTCATCCTCCTCCTCCTCCTCCTCCTCCTCCTCCCCTCTTCGGGAGGAAGGAAGCCATCCTACATCCCACGCTTCACCTTAGCTGAGGGGCTGCAGGTCTAGACTTCATTATCAGACGGTGCATTCTAAAGTTACCTCGTGAATATATTGCGGCTTTTCCGACGTGTTTTCTGGCGGGGTTGCGGTGAAATTATTATTATTATTATTATTATTATTATTATTATTATTATTATTATTATTATTATTATTATTATTATTATTATGTCAAGTACATTCTCCCTTTTTTCATTTTGTCTTGTTTCCTTACTATTTTGTTTACACCGTCTTATTATTATTATTATTAATATTATTATTATTATTATTATTATTATTATTATTATTATTATTATTATTATTATTATTATTATTACCGCCGGCTCATTTGATGGTGTTATGCGTCACTGCACATATTTTTCCTTACTTTGTTCATTTGCGAATGTGTGTATATAGGTATCTTCTTCTTCTTCTTTTAACGTGCATTTTCCCATTTTGAATGTGTATATATATATATATATATATATATATATATATATATATATATATATATATATATTATATATATTTAATCAAACATTCAGCTCTTCCCTGATAAGGGCGCCTCCAGAGAACAAAATAACACACCTGTCCCCTTTGGATTAATTTTCCATGAGCTGAAATATGGATGAACTGCTGTACTGTAAAACTTCAGCAACATTAGCTGCTTCTATACACTTGTGAGACTCATCAGCCGTGCCTCAAATACACAGACACACGCACATACAAATCAATACATATATATACATATATATATTATAATCAACGGTTGATTATAAAGGTAACAATGAAAAATTCTTGTGGGTGTCCAGTAGGAATTTCTGTCAGAAATTACATCGACCCTACCATTTTTATGAAGCCAGTTTTATTTTCGTCTGAGAAATGTATTCGTTCTTCGAATGACTTTAGAGTATGTTCGATCGTACATTAACATGGAATTTCGTATATTTAACTCCTTTCTTTTTACCCCTGTTGTTATTATTATTATTATTATTATTATTATTATTATTATTATTATTATTATTATATATTCAGAAAATGAACCCTATTCATATGTAACAAGTCCACAGGGACCATTGACATTAAATTTTGTTATTATTATTATTATTATTATTATTATTATTATTATTATTATTATTATTATTATTATTGAGAAGATAATCCCTGTTCATATGGAACAAGCCCTCAGTGACCATTGACATTAAATTCTATTATTATTATTATTATTATTATTATTATTATTATTATTATTATTATTATTATTATTATTCAGGTGAACCCTATTCATATGGAACAAGCCCAGAGGGGCCATTAACATAAGATTCAGGCTTCCAAAGAAAGAAGGAACAGAAAGTAATGGGAAATACAGAAAGAAGAGATCAGTTATTAAAAAAGAAAAAAGTTGCAGATTGATAAATGAATGGATAAACAGTAAACATGAAGATGATGATGATGATAGTGTGATATACTTTTGGATACAGATCAAGACCAGAATATTACATTCAAGTTTCCATTGCATTAAAATAAAGAACTTTCTTCCTTAGAAAAATCAAAACACCTTTTGGGAGAATACGCAATACATGCAGGTAATGTAAAGGCAGCCAAAGGAAACTGTATACCAGCAGTGAATGTAAATGAACCTGACAGTCATTTTTTTATTTGTTTTTCACGAAGAAATTACTGTGGAAGCCAGTGGGGCCTTTAATGTCGCCGGGAAGGTGGTCTTTTCTTCATTTAAGTGCAGAAAACTTGTTCTTTAAGATTAAATGTATGTGAATATATAATTTTGATGAATGTTTAAAAAGGTTTAAAATACACATACAATATATATGTTTATATATAATATATGAGTATGTATATGCATATATATATATGTATATACATACGCATGTGTGTATGCATATACACATAAACACATATACATCCATATACATATATACATACATAAACACACACTGTATATATGTATATGTTTATGTGTATTTTAAACCTCTTTAAAAATTCACCAATAAAACCTTCGCCAAAATTGTATATTCACATACACTTAATCTTTTATATGAATATATATATATATATATATATATGTATATATATATTTATATATATACTATATATATATATATATATATATATGTATATATATATATATATATATATATATATATATATATATATATATAATACACTCAAGATTTTTGAGGTGCAGAAGAACTTGTCGGTGTGACACCATTATACTGAGACCCTTGAATCACCTGAGCCCGCGGCAGGTAACCAATTAACAGCAGAGGGCGAAAGGGGAGGGAGATTTGGACCCAGCATCGAAAAGAGATGGGTTGTCTTTCAGTTTCATTATGACTTCACTACCACTCACACCAGGCTCCTAGGATCTGTTGAAAAAAAAAAAAAGAACCTTACAACACAAAACATTTGCTTGTATTATTACCATATAATAATAATATGAAAGATATCCCCAATCTTCTTAAGAATTTTGATGTTAATTTGCATTTAAGAATAATAAAACAATGAAGCGTGCTTATTAAGAACTCTCGATAATACTAAAGTGTTTATATATAAAATTCCAAGTTGTAGTCATAGTGACAAGGGGTTAAGTGCAGTCGACTTTTGGGTTTTGATTGTGGTTATCCATCCAGGTATTGTCCAGACTTCTTTTTAGCTACACTGAGTCCTGCATGAGGGTAAAGACCATCTATAATAATAAAAATGCGAGTGGATCTCACTTGTTTGTCCACCCCAGGTTGGGGGGCGGGATGGGTAGGGGATTGGGAGGGTAGGGGAGACATGACACATCCACCCTCCTCCTGCAAATCTGTTTGTCCGTCCCGGGTGGGACCAGGTAGGTAGGGGATTGCTAGAGTAGGGGAGACATGGCACATCCACCCTCCTCCTGAAAACCTGTTTGTCCGCCCCGGATTGGGGTGGGTAGGTAGGGGAAACAAGACAGGTAGCGCTAGGTTCTAGCACAGTGTATAATATTTCTCGAAAACGCCGGTAGATGGCGCGTGCTCTCAGAATTCATCTCACCTCTGGCATTTTGAAGATCAATTAGGACATTGTGCAAAGATGGCAGAAAGCAAATAGGCTTGAGTTCAGAGTGTGGGGAGGAGGGGAGGGGAGGGGTTGTCTAATACGAGAGGGAATGGGTAGCAATAACTCGCTTGATAACAATTATGCATTTATTATGACATTCACATAAATGCTTGATTGTATAAAAATATAATCAGCAGCGTTTATCGAGTTTTGGAAATAAATCGATCAGTGAAATTTTGTCGGAAACTTCAACATTTTCAGTTAATCCCATTTTAAACTTTTTGGAAAAAAAATTTTTAACTGACGAAATATATAAAAAATAACAGTATAAATAAAAACGAATCCTTCAGGCCAGCCCGTGAGAGAGCTGATAATCAGCGCAATGGTCTGGTAAATTATTATTAGTATTATTATTATTAGAGTTGTTTCAATTTTTGTTTCAATACTACACCGATTATTCCTCTTCGCACCTAGCATTTAATATGATGATTATTATAATTACTATTCGTATTATTATTTTGATAACACTGTACCTATTGCCGTATCAACAATCCCAACTCTGTATCGGAGACATTTAAGACTGTCTCAACAATTCCACTCCTATTCGACGCCCTGTTTCAGAAATGCCATATTGCAAGTCTCCTCTGCATTGCAACAACGTCCCTCTCTCTCTCTCTCTCTCTCTCTCTCTCTCTCTCTCTCTCTCTCTCTCTCTCTCTCTCTCTCTCTCTCTCCGCTTCGCTTGCATTCTTAAAGGTCGGGTTCTGTGTCGCTGACATCCCGCGGTTGTTTGTTGCATTTTGCTTGAATTACTCAAGCAGTTTCCTTCGTCTGGCTCTGTATTGCCTTGCTTGGTGTTTTGCTCGTTTTTGATGTTGTTGTTGTTAGTTGTTGGGAGTCTCTCTCTCTCTCTCTCTCTCTCTCTCTCTCTCTCTCTCTCTCTCTCTCTCTCTCTCTCTCTCTCTCCTCATCATTCCTGATTCAGAAGTTGAAGTGTGAATATTGATGTGGCTGTACAAGTATTTTTCATTGGTGTCTTCCCTGTTGATGACGAGTTTAATGTTTAATATATATATATATATATATATATATATATATATATATAGATATATATATATATATATATATATATATATATATATATATATATATATATATATATATATAGAGAGAGAGAGAGAGAGAGAGAGAGAGAGAGAGAGAGAGAGAGAAGAGAAGACTTAATTTCTTCCTTCCATAAAAGATGTTAGGTCGAGAAGATTTTACACTACCGATTCTTTGCTAATATTTTAGCATGGAACTGTATTCTCCTTCCCCATTGAATATTATTATTATTATTATTATTATTATTATTATTATTATTATTATTATTATTATTCTCTGTCCTGACATTTCCTCTCTGTTTCGCAACGAAATCCGGCGAGATCCACCTGCCCGTGTGATTGGCGTCATTGGAGGGAGTCGCCTAAAATGCAGCGTGGTCCCTGTGCTTCCATTTAGCCCCAGATTGATATTGCTCGACGATCCAATTTCAATTAATGGTCGCCATTGTCGGGATGTCGTCCCCATTTCCTCTCCTGATTACGGCCTAATTCGACCTTTTTTTTTTTAATTGACGGTTTGTCTTGATTGGCTTTTCAAGTTCATTTTTTTTTTTTTAGGTTGGCAAGGTCGTCCTTGCATTGAAGGGCGACATTGTTTTTTTTTTTAATTTCATGCGGGTTTGCGTGTGTGTGTGTTTTTTTTTATCGTTTATTTTTTTGACATTTTTTTGATTTGTAATCGCATGTGTTTACGTGCTGTTAATTTTTTTTACAAGGTCAGTTTATCTGTCATGGTTATTTTTTCATTGCCATATTAGTTTGCTCTTTGCTTTCATATAATGGTTGTGATGGGCTTGATGGCTCTTTTCAAGGTCAGTTGATGTTTTCTGGGCTGATTGCCTTTTCAAGGTCAGATTTAATTTGTTCTTTTTTATCTTTTAATGTGGTATTTTGCGTTGCATGCATGTGCGTGTTAATTGACTTCTCACCGGCGAACACTTGCTAAATCTAACAGTATCGTATTTATTATTATTATTATTATTATTATTATTATTATTATTATTATTATTATATATTACACTACTTCTAACTGTTATTATTATTATTATTATTATTATTATTATTATTATTATTATTATTATTATTATTATTATTATGTATTCTTTTATAAAACGTTTCCCCTTTTCTCATTTATTCTTCTTGTATTCACAATTTGAATAACAGTGGCAATAAATAACCAACTTTACTACAATCCCGCGACCGCCTAAAAATAACCCAGTGGTATACAGTGTCTTCCTAGCTGTCGTCTTCAGAGATTAACAAACCCAGGTAAACTTGGACGTGTCCTGAGAGAGAGAGAGAGAGAGAGAGAGTGCTGGGAGGATAACAACTTTGTTACTCTATACTCTTTTTCTTCCCGGAATTTCGGGCGTCCCCCAAGGCCAGTATCCCATGAGAAGGAGGGAGATTGCAATACATAATGTGCTACACTTTGCTGAAGTTGGTTGGGTGTCACTTGTGGGAAATCGGGAAGACAGACAGACATACATACATACATACATACATACATACATACATACATACATACATACATACAGACAGGCAGAGATGCACACGGTAACCTTTTTCGCGTCGATTTGGTAATTGGTTTTCGTTGCAGTGACTTTTTGTTGCGTTTTATAATTGATAATAAGCATGCATTCATATTTAACGAGGAGAAATGCCATGCCTTTGCAAAGCAGCCTTCCGAAATGTAGAACACGCATATGAGAGAAGACGGAAGAAGAAAACTTTAGAAGTTTGTTATGACAGTGAACAAATGATACACAATTACTAGCTTGGCAGTATAATACAGTGAATTATTTAACATATAACAAGCATAAATATAATATATATAAATTATATATATATATATATATATATATATATATATATATATATATATATATATATATATATATATATAATTTATATATGTATTTATAGATGATCAACTGGCTGACAGCTAAAAGCCTGAAAAGAAACATGAAGAGGAAATCTTTTTAACCCAAGACTGGAACAATGTGATCCAGTTGCTGTGGCAAGGGCCACAGTACAGGTGCTAGACGTCTCCTCAGTTCTCTTATTTACTTATTTATTAAGTACGAGCTTGATGGCGCACGCTAATTTGCGCTGGAACCCGGCGTTGCCAGTCATGTCTCCCCTTCCCTCCCGATCCCCTACCTACCCCGCCCCCAACCAGGGGCAGACAAACAGGATTGCAGGGAGGAGTGGATGTCATGTCCCCCTGCCCCTCCCGTCCCCCACCCTGCCCCCCCGGGGCAGACAAGCAAGTTTGCAGGAGGGTGGATGTGTCATGCCTCCCCTGCCCTTCCGATCCACTAATTACCCCTCCCCCAACCAGGGGTAGACAAACAGGTTTGCATGAGGAGGGGTGGATGTGTCATGTCTCCCCTACCCTCCCGATCCCCTGCCTACCCCGCCCCCACCCGGGGCGGACAAACAAGAAAGATCCACTCGGATTTTATTGTTATAGATTGATAAGGAACAAAAAGAAAGTAGTAAGTTTTCGAGATGAGCTATATCGTTGAACTAAGATCTTGTCGATCACAGTTTGAGTCCTGGCGTGAATTGAGAAGTTTTTCATCCTTCAGTTTTCTATTGAATTTTCAAGGTTTTCAGTGGAATCGTGCCCGTATTTGTTAAGATGGGGAAGCCCATTTTTTCTGTTCTTGTGAGTGCATCTCATAGATTTCATAGTTATATGACTTTATTTATTAATAGTTAGTCTAGCTAATCTTAGCGATAATGTTTTTATTATTTGATTTTTGATTATGTTTCTTTGTTAATTCTTGGTCATTGCAATTTCATGTTTTATTACGAGTAATGAAAGTCATCATATTTCCCATTAAAATGGGTTGGCAATATATGATAATTGAAAACCATTCATCACCCCTTAGGGGAGATTAAGAGAAGAGAGAGAGAGAGAGAGAGAGAGAGAGAGAGAGAGAGAGACTTCAATGATCCTTCCAATGAAAATCTGATTAGCGCGTTAACAAAACGCCTTGATTTCCCTCAATTTCTCTGGTTTAGATATTTCCTAAGAACTCATTATAACTTTGGCAGTTTTTCATAATCATGAAAAGAATTCATGACAACTTTAGGTATTTCACACAATTCTGTTCATTAAAGTTTGTTACCTTGACTTTCGCTTATATATAATTTAATTCTGGTAATTCCTATCTCCTTTTTTCATAAGAGAAACCTTCGTTCTTTGTTTAATGCTTCGTGACCCCTTCCTAATATAGCTAAGACCAACGGGTGTGATAGCAGAGGTTTTATTATCGTGTCGAGGCAACCTACCGGCCAAGAGTGCATCCAGTTTTGTGTAGTGTGATAAGCAGTCGAAACAGCTGTCAGTATTTCTTTTCAAAAACAAAACAGCTGTCTTCAGCTGTATTCATTCTTTGAAAATGGACAGCTGTTCTCTATGGCTATCACACTATACTGGAAATCATCCTCACTGTTGAACGGTAGGTTACCAGAACATGATTGCGAAACCGTCAGACTGTCTGACCACTGTTACTGTATTCGCAAATCTATTTATTTTCGAGTAAACGAAGTTCATTTCGAATTACTGGGGGAACCGACCCCTAAACCTCCACCCCACTTCCCATTCCCTTCCCCCTACCCCCTTCAGAGAAAAAGATATGAAAGAGCATCTGAGCGAAAAGACAGCTTTAATTCCAACCGATCATTGCATTGTTATTGGATGAATGGAATCAGCGGAGCTTGTTAAGGGAAGGTGAAGTGTGCGGTTTTATTGTTATTTCTTGTTTTAAGCGAGTTCTCTTGTGTCTCTAAATCTGGTTCTCTGTCTCGTCTTTATTTTATGTCTTTTTATTTTTTGTCTGTGATTTTGTGCCGTTTCTTTGATTCGATTTTCTGAGGGAGACTTCTTCTTGTCCTTGACGTCAGGGAGGGAATGATGTTAGGTCACGAGGCGTCGCCTATTTTTGCTGCCTTCTTCTTTGCTACTGTGATCGGTATTGTTGTTTTTATTTTTTTATTTGTTATTGATGTTGTTAGTTATCCGTCCTTACTCTAGGGCCTAGTGGCAGTTGGTGAGGACACCTACATATGCTAAAACTTCTCTTTGTTATCCGTGGATGTATTCTCGATCCCTGACTTTGTTGTTTATCTGTCCATCTGTCTATCTATCTATCAGTCAATCTATTCTATCTATCTGTCTGCTATCTATCTATCTATCTGTCTCTATCTCTGTCTGTTTATTTAG
Organism: Macrobrachium rosenbergii; assembly: GCF_040412425.1. Classification (NCBI taxonomy): domain Eukaryota; kingdom Metazoa; phylum Arthropoda; class Malacostraca; order Decapoda; family Palaemonidae; genus Macrobrachium; species Macrobrachium rosenbergii. The sequence goes on along the minus strand of NC_089770.1, from coordinate 8,621,063 downwards.
CTATCAAACTGTCTACCTATCTATCATGTGTCTTTCTGTTTGTCTGTCTGTGTATCTTGTTTATCTGTCTGTCTGTCTATCTATCTATCTGTCTATCTATCTATCTATCTATCTGTCTGTCTGTCTATCTGTCTATCTATCTGTTTGTGTGTCAGTCTATCTGTCTGTCTATCTATCTGTCTATCTATCTATCTATCTATCTATCTATTATGTGTCTGTCATTCTGTCTGTCTATCTATCTATCTTTATTTTTCTGTCTACCTATCTATCTGTCTATCTATCTATCTCTCTATATGTCTGTCTGTCTGTCTTTATGTATCTATTTATCTATTTATCTATCTATCTATCTATCTATCTATCTATCTATCTATCTATCTATCTATCTATCTATCTACATGTATGTACGGCAGTCGCTGCTAGTTACCGCCTGCCATTCATCTATATGTGTGTGGGCATGGAACGGGCGAGATGGATTTCTGTAGTAAGTCTAAAAAGGGCGGAAATTATCTTCCGTGGGAGGTTACAAGACATGACCTGACACCTTCGGATATGACTTGTCCATTACTCTGAAGCTTGGAGGCCTTTCCTTCTCTTACCGCTGTTTTCTTGTTTCCTCTTATTTATTTTTTTTATCATCTATATTTTTGCCTTCTGTCCTTTTCTACTTATCCTGCTTAGTCACTTATTTTATGTTTTCTGTTTTGCTTTTTCGTCTCCTTCGTTTGTGCCATCTATTTATCTTTATTCTTTATTCTGATCATACTGTATGCTTCTACATTAACTCATGTAAGCATGAGAGAGAGAGAGAGAGAGAGAGAGAGAGAGAGAGAGAGAGAGAGAGAGCTGGGCAGTACTCGCTGTCGCTACGAGCGTCATAGGTTTATTGGCAAACAGTCAATATTCGATACTGCACAGCTTGTCAGTAAGAAATCTTTTACAAGGGTCACACAATCGGTGCATTTTTAGAAGCTTGCACATTGCTTGCAAGACGCAAACCGTCGTCTTGTTTTCTTCCAAAGTTATGTTTTGTATAGTCATTACCCGTTGCGTTTTTTGGAAGCTTGCACATTGCTTGCAAGACTCGAACCTTCGTCTTGTTGAGTTTGTTTCGAAGTTTTTTTTTTTGCATAGTAATTACCCGATGCATTTTGAAGCTTTTCATCGCTTGGAAAACGCAAGCCGCAGTTTTACTGAGTTCTTGCAAAGCGCTTTTTGTATAGTAACTGCCGTTGTATTAAGATGATCTGGGTAAATATTTTAGAAACGAACTTCATTTTGCATGTTTTGGCAGACATTGTCTGTATCCTATTAAACTGAAATTATTACGAGAAGGCAGTCTCACTGTGTAATTCTTCCTTTGGTGGGCCTAATATCAAAGGACCAATTAACGGAAGAATATTTCTCTTATACAAATTAACTGATAGGATGCAGGTTAGCGTATTGCATCTGAGGAGATTGTGAGGAGTCCTTAACATACTTATTTGATTTTAAATTATGTAAATATATATAGATAGATAGATAGATAGATAGATAATATAATATTTACTGTACCCTGAAGAAGTGTGTATTAAATACTCGAAAGTGGTAAGTGCTTAGGCCATTTATTATTTCCTTCTCGATCATTGAAAAAAGAAATATATATATAAAATATATATATATATATATATATATATATATATATATATATATATATATATATATATATATATATATAATATTCTTTATTTCTTAATTTCTTAGCAAGGTTTTGCTCTGTAGCCATACAACGAACATCCTTTAGGTAATTCGTATGAGTGTGTGGGCCTACTCACATACTCGAGGTATGAGTACGTGTGTGTGTGTGTGTGTACTCGTGTACCGTTACGTACCATCATCTGCTGTACCGTAAATCTTTTCACTGTGTTTTCTTCCCCTTTAACCTCTTATCCCTTGGTGAGGAGCTAATTACACTCTTAATTGGGAAAAGGAAGGTGCCGGATCTGAGGGGTACGGGATGGGAGTGGGGGTCTTTGGTTTGGGGTGAGGGGTGGTTAGATGGGAAGGGGCTTAGGCTCGTGAGTTGCTCTTCCACCAGCAGCGGTTTCCGTTAAAACATCAACAACAAAAACAACAACAGCTTTTGTTTGTATTAAACTCTCGGAATTAGCTTATCACTTTAATTTTGAAGATAAGGAAGAAGTGCAACTGAGATGTTTGGATTTCCAGTCAACAGATGGCGTTGTGTGTGTTCAAACTCCCATCGACAGATAGCTCTCGAGTAGCCTTGTCTATTTTTTTTTTTTTTTAATGACAACGTTATATTAAAAGTTTGTGTTTTCAAAGCTTTAGTCTTCTGTATTATGAAGAGAGACGATGTAGATTATAAAGTTTGTTGCCGAAGTGTTTTTGTTTATTTATTTATTTTTTTTTGCTATAATTGATAAGTAAACGACCCTCAGATTAACAAGCTTATCTTTCTTATGCGTGTGGTGCTGTGTATGACAGCTTACTGATACTTCTCATTGAACAATTATGAAAAAATCTCTGTATATAAATACAGAAAAATATATTTTAGAGTATCTGTCATTCACTGTGAAATACTTTTTTTTAAATCTCTCAATTGGCAGGATATTTCCATTAGACTGGCTGTCAGTAAATAGTATTTAACACGGGAAGCGGATGACTGACATTTTTGCCAGCGCACGTCTTTATTTATTTGTTTGTTTATTTGTTTATTCATTTATTTCCACTTTTTTTTCGTGCGTGGAGATTAACTTCATTTCAGAGCTGGGCGATTTAATAATTACGCTCACGTCTCTGGCTGGACGTGTTTCGACGACTTAATTTGCATCGCTCAGCAAAAGTTGTGGGAGACAGGGTCTGAGCGCCCGGGGTTGTTTTATGTTGTTTGTTGTGATGCTAGTGTTGTTGTGATGCTGAGATTATGAGTTTGTAGGCGTAGATTCCCTGTGATTGTCTTGTATGATATACGATGATAACCAGTGGTTGTGGAAGTCTGAGCGCCCAAGGTTGTAGATTTTGTTGTTGTTTTGCGATGTTGTGATTATGAGATTACGGGCTGAGATTCCCTGCGGTTGTCTTTCATGCTGTACGGTTATAACGAGAGGTTGTGGAAGTCTGAGCGCCCGAGGTTGTTGATTTTTGTTGTTGTTGTGGTAGTGAGATTATAACCCTGTAGGCTGAGATTCACTGTGATTGTATTTTATGATGATTGATACAATCACAACCTCTCGTTATAACGAGAGGTTGTGATTGTATCCGTTAGTTTTTATGGCTTGTTCATGGATGAATATAAAGCAGCTTATCATTGCATTTTTTATAATACTTAATATTATTTTATACCCATGTGTGAGAGGATTTCCTGTCGTGTTTTTATTTTTTATCTAATATTATGAAATGTGCATGTATATAGTGGTTCCATGTCAAATCTTTTTGCAGTTTAATGAATTATGAAATCCGCAACCATTAAATAATAGTTTTTTCGTCAAATGTTCAAACATGAAAAGATTCCCTGTCGTTTTTTTTATTATGAAATTCGCTTTTATGATCTTTATATCATTTATGAAATTCACAGATATGAAAGATTGGCTGTCATTATTTTATCTCACGCAGTGCGCATATTTAAAGAGATTATCATTTATTTTAATGTTTAATTTCAGAAAATGCGGAAATATGTTGTAATGTTGCCATTTTTTCTGTCAGAAAATGCACGTCTGAGGTTAAAAAAATCAATGATTTATTCATCTTATTGTAATATAATGTATATCCTTTAAGACATAAGGGTTTAGTACTTAAGTCGCCCCAAGATTAATAAAATGTGCAGCAAACCTTGGTGGCCTGTTGCAAGCGGTGATGGTTCTTAGATTTAAATTTTTTTTTATTTAACAAGACGTATATTTTTTATTTAACAAGACGTAATTTTTTTATTTAACAAGACGTAATTTTTTTTATTTAACAAGACGTAATTTTTTTATTTAAAAAGACGTAATACTTTTTTATTTAACAAGACGTGTATTATAATCAATGAGTGCTGTGTGCTATGGGAATCGTCTTTCAAATAATATAGGAATAATGCACAAGTATTGATAATGCAACTATCAGGTTGGTTCGTTGTAAACATGGTGGTGTGTCGAGCCGAGGAGGAGGAGGGGGAGGAGGAGGAGGAGGAGGAGGAGGAGGAGGAGGAGGAGGAAGGGAAGGAAGGAGGAGGAGGAGGACCTTTAGAAACTCTTTCAGGAAACAGAAAGGAGTTGAAACCTGAAATATAATTTCCATACGCAAGTGGATGTGTCTCGGTCTTGCATCACTGGACGTGTCATTGCATATGCATGCGGTGGATCTACGTCTCTCTCTCTCTCTCTCTCTCTCTCTGTCCTTGTAATTAAATTACATTTTTTCATATCTTCGTTTTATGGTAAATACATCACTTTACTGTCATGATATTCCTTAACATAATGTTGTTCATGTTCTTCAATACTCGACACAATAACAGCGCTCTGAATTTGCTTAATTGAATGCTCTCTCTCTCTCTCTCTCTCTCTCTCTCTCTCTCTCTCTCTCTCTCTCTCTCTCTCATTATTGGTGTTTAGACGTTATTTAACGAGACTATCGAGTAGTCCAATTTCTCCACTTGTTTTTAAATGTGGAAACTAGAACGAGGTACAGTTCGAGAAGTTGGACATTTAAGTGGTAGGAGACGGGAGGGGATGCTACCCTCAGTAACGTCTACAGTGTGCCGCGTAATGGCCAAAGTGAGCGAGGTGACATTGCTAACGGAAATGTCGTCATCTCTGGGAATTGTAAACAAACTCTTCTTCTTCTTCCGCTTTTCTTTTGATCTCGACCGGACTTGTTTTGATAAGGGCTGACGATGTTGATGTTGTATTGCTTCGAATTCTTTAAGGGTACCTTTGAAATTGGGCCCCCCACCCCCCATTACGTTACTCTTTTATCTTCAGGACCATTGGGAACGGGTAACAAAATGCCCCTTTGTAGCCGTAGCTGGAGGGAAACATGGAAAAGTGAAAGAAATTAAAAATGGCTATTAAGAAAGCGACAGATCTTCAGCCTCATAAATGCAAGAAAGGTTATAAGACTCATGAGCAGCATAAGCAGGTAGAGAATTCCAAAGCTTGTGCGCAGTGAGAGGAAAGACCAGGGATGACGATACGCGTATCTTGTCTTTCCATTATGCATCATGTTATGGGCAGCTTTTATGTTTCCTGTTACGATTTAGTGTTTTAAATACTTCTGTGTACTTTCAAAAAGAAGGGACTATGTCTCACATTCCTTTTGAGAAACTCGTTCGTCTTATTGTAGACGGTCGTATTTCTAAGAGTTAATGAAAGGAAAACTTCAGTAAGAAATTAACTTGTATTACCTCAATATTGTCGGGCCTGAAAATTTACCAAGAATACTTTAAACCTTTGCTGTATTATTTTCGTCGTAATAAAACACCCTCCTGCTCTTTCAACAAATGCATATATGCTAAATACACATACACACAATATATATATATATGTATATGTATGTATATATATATATATACTGTATATACATACACACAATATATACATCTCTCTCTCTCTCTCTCTCTCTCTCTCTCTCTCTCTCTCTCTCTCTCTCTATATATATATATATATATATATATATACAGTATATATATACACACCTGTTCACTTCACGTGCGTTTTTTTTCTTTGTGATCCATTGCGTCAGCCGTCGTTCGGTTGCTCTTCTATACCTGTATTGTTCGACTTGTTTTGATGTCAAATTCCTTTTGTTGTTCTGCGTGACCTTTGAATTTATATGACACTGGAAATATTTTTCGTCTCTCTGCATGTATATATGCATCAGGTATTCACAGTCATGCGTTCCTATAGTTGAATATTTTCTTTTTATCTATTGCGCGTGTTTGAATGTTCGCTTGCTTTTCTTTGAGTGTCCTGATGTTTATAGTCTGTCTTTGTTTTTCTCTCTCGTTCATTAACTCCATTTCATAGCATTCTGGATCTTATTGTGACCCATGGCCGCTCCCTACTGAATGCCAGGTTGTCAAGGAGAACCTGAATAATGAAATGGTAAAATTGTTTTTGTCAGTGAAATCCTTTTGCTTTGCCGAAGCTTGAGCACCCAAAAAATCATCAAGTTGAATTTCCAGGGTTGCAACGCGAGGCAAACGAAAATTATTAATCACCTAAGCTTACACTATGCTTTCTTGTTTTTATTTTTTAGTGGTATGTAAACAAAGTCTGTAATCTTATCGGATAATTAATTACAAGTTGGACTGCTAAACTTTTTACCAGTTTACATGATTTTTCCTCACCTTTTCTCACGTACCTGTAGATTAAGTACCATCCCATACGTATCAGCCTGAAAACTTACTTTGTCACATCTCATCCCTGCCAATATGATTTTGAGAACTGTCCGTGCTAGCAACTCAGCCCTAAACTTCGTTAGCCAGCCCTTCTCTACTGTGAAATTTTATATATATAAATATATATATATATATATATATATATATATATATATATATATATAGAGAGAGAGAGAGAGAGAGAGAGAGAGAGAGAGAGTATTTTCTCTATACACCTTTTCACCTCATAGGAGATGTCTCAGGTTTTACCTTTGCTCTCATCAAAACCTGTTTGGATGAACATGGGTCTCTCTCTCTCTCTCTCTCTCTCTCTCTCTCTCTCTCTCTCTCTCTCTCTCTCTCTCTCTCTCTCTCTCTCTCTCTCTATATATATATATATATATATATATATATATATATATATATATATATATATATATATATATATATATATATATATCGTATTACTTTACTTGTCGTCCAGGCTCATATTGTTACTCCGAGCCTTCGTCATTTTATTTTTCAACGTAACCTTCATGTTTAATTCATTTGTTTCTAAATTCCACTCACGGCTGTATCTTCTTCTCTCTTTTCAGGTGAGTTTTTGATGAGGGGACCAGAGGAGTCGTGGCGGAATTTAGTTAAAGGTGACGTGCTGTTGGTGAGTCGAACTGTTACTTTCCAAGGTTTCTTTCTTTTAATTCAGAGAGTTTTGAGAAGAAAATTTGTTTCTTGTGATTCCTATACATTTTCATTCTCGTATATTGAAGTTTCCGCAGTCATCATGCATTTTGGTTTCTAAGGGAACCCAGATTTAAGTTAATATGTTCATACATTCAGGATTTTATGTTCATACACTGGTTTCTGTTATTGTATATTTCGGTTTCTCCGTTGATTCATTTAGGTTTCTTTGTGTATTCTTTCCTGTTTCTACTCCCTTTCATATATTCTGGTTTCAAGTAATGTACATTGAAGATTTTATCCTCATAAATCTTGGTTTCCACTCACGTACATTTTTTTTTTTTATATTTTTCCATACATTCATCTCTCTCTCTCTCTCTCTCTCTCTCTCTCTCTCTCTCTCTCTCTCTCTCTCTCTCTCTCTCTCTCTCCACGTTTATCTTGTTGCTATATCTTTGATTCAATTTCTTTGTCTTCAAGTCTTTCTTCATGCTAACCACGTGATTCCACCCCTCTCTCTCTCTCTCTCTCTCTCTCTCTCTCTCTCTCTCTCTCTCTCTCTCTCTCTCTCTCTCTCTCTCCAAGTTTATCTTGTAACCAACCCTTGATTCAATTTCTCTCATGGCAATTCTGTTTCCGTGCTACCCACGTGATTCTCTCTCTGTCTGTCTCTCTCTCTCTCTCTCTCTCTCTCTCTCTCTCTCTCTCTCTCTCTCTCTCTCTCTCTCTTTCTCTCCTTTTTTCGTCTTCGACATTATGCCTCTCTTCCCCCTTTCTCTATTATGATGCTCCATTCTTGAGTCTCTCTCTCTCTCTCTCTCTCTCTCTCTCTCTCTCTCTCTCTCTCTCTCTCCAGGTTTGTCTTGTAGCCATACCCTTAATTTAATTTTTCTCCCTCAGTAATTCTGTTTCCGTGTTACCCACGTGATTCGCGCTCTCTCTCTCTCTCTCTCTCTCTCTCTCTCTCTCTCTCTCTGCAACAACACATTGTTCACTTTCCATCTGGTAAAATGATTCCTCTCCTGTCATCTCGTCACATCGCTAAAGCAAGACGCTGTCATTTATCAAGTCAAATACTCATCATTAGCCCTCATCGGATGATGATGATATTGATGAAGATAGGTAGGTGGCTGGTCTCCTCCTCCTCCTCCTCCTCCTCCCTCCTCCTCCTCTCTCCTCCCCCCTTCCCTCCTCCTCCTCCTCTTTAGGTTAGTGCCTTTTGTACGTGCGCATGTACATTCTTCCGGTTCCAGATGGTGTCTTCCCGCATCGTACGTGATAATTTTACCAGAATAATTCCTAAAGAAATGTGCATAATATCTCCGGGCAAGGTCTTACTGCGATTAGAGGTCGGAATACGGTTTGTGAATTTATGTTCCCCCTTAATAGTGTGAATCTCAATCGTAACTGAGCCCGTATAGTTTTAAATGGAGAGCCAGTTAGCAGTGGGGACTCTTAAATAAGCCCGAATAGTTTGAATGAATATCTACTGAGGCGTTGCTTTTGTTCCATTTTCCTACTAGTCTTCCTCTAGTGTGTGAATCCTTTCCTCTGTCGCCCCTGGATTTTAATAGAAGCGGCAGCAAACGCAAATATCGGTTACGTTTTAGTTAATTATATTTTTTTTTATTCTGCTTACAATCATGATATACTTGGCAGCTTGAATCTTGCTTGGGATTGCTTTCCTGGTGTAGAGTGCCTAAAAATGTTATGATATCGCATACACTTACCAAGAGGACAATAGATTAACGTACGCTGTTTTAATCTCCAATACACACGCATGATTATATTCATTGCCAACGAGTTTGAAAGCGTTAATATCATGCCCTTTCTGAACAAGAAAACCTTCAGACTTTGACCGAGGCGCAAATTCCTGAGATGTACGCTAGTATTGCACCAGCCCAGGTTTTTTTTGCCATGCCCCTAGGTTAGGTTAGTAGGTTGGTTAGTTTTGGGTGTGGAAACATAATGAGATTATTTTTAAGAAAATTCTGTGGTTAGTTTTTAAGATATGGCGTCCCACTTTTTTCAGAGAAAGGTCCCGGTACTCGGTTACATCTCGGGAAAATGCGACCGAGACTACAGATATACCTGTCTAACTACAGCACTATTCCCAGCTGCAGAAACACACCAGAATTTCAAAACATGTAATTGGAATACAAAACTTAGGCCAAAGGCCAAGCGATGGGACCTATGAGGCCATTCAGCGCTGCAATGGAAATTGACGGTAAGAAGGTTTGAAAACCTCGAAGTTGCACTATGAAACAATTGTTAGAGAGGGTGGAAAGTCAGGTGCAAGAAATAGAATATGAACGGAGGTACAGTAAATGAAATGAAAGAGGTTGCAGCTAGGGGTCGAAGGGACGCTGCAAAGCCCCTTAGGTAATGCCTACAGTGCACCAAGCAAAACATTTTATAAAAATGCCAGTAACTCAGGTTGAAAGAAAATTCATATAAATAAATAAAGAAAATTCAATCAAGCACTTAAAAAAAACTGCAAGGATGCCTGCGCGCTCGCGAAATAATTGCTGAGGAACATCGCGGGCGCAAAAACTAAAGATGCGAGAAAACCCTGTCGTGGAAGACGATTCTAGACTATTGGCGGCCTCAGTCACCTATCGATTGGGTATCGAACTCCCGGTTGTTCGAAGATGTCAGATAATGCAATCTGCGCTAGACGGTATATGCTTATGGGAGCCTTATTAGCCTGGGAGTTATTATCGTCGCATCGATATTATCAGACGGTGTGATTACACTCGATAGTGCGTGCGTGTATAAGAGGGTTATTTGCATTGATTTTGTATTTATTATTATTATTATTATTATTATTATTATTATTATTATTATTATTATTATTATTGCCGTCAGTATGTACGATTTATAAGAGGCTTGTTTATGTAGATATTATTATTATTATTATTATTATTATTATTATTATTACCGTCAGTATTTACGATTTATAAGAGGTTTGTTTACGTATATATTATTATTATTATTATTATTATTATTATTATTATTATTATTATTATTATTATTATTATTAAGAGGGATATTTACGTAGGTATTCCGTGATTCACTATCATAGTTTTTAGAGTTGTCAGTTTCAGATCATTAAGAGATAGTATGAAATCTAAGAGCTACAATTACCGACCCGTGGAGTTACGTTGCTAATTATAGCAAGTTATGTTAAAGTTAAAGTCCTCCTATGCCTGTGTAGGCTCACAGGGCAGGCGCTGATCATATGTATGTGTGTATATATACAGTATATGTATATGTATGTATATTTGAGCCGCGTAACTTGTGCTCGGATGACTATAGCAAATCAGTCGTTTTATGATAAAAACGAAAATGACTCTAGTGGCATAACTTTGCATAAATTACCCGAAGTCTCGAGCCTGTTACATCTCTCTCTCTCTCTCTCTCTCTCTCTCTCTCTCTCTCTCTCTCTCTCTCTCTCTCTCTCTCTCACGGGGAAAAAGAGCACCTGTGAGATGTTGCAGGTTCCCAGCTGAAAGGAAGGACTTATTCTTTCCTGGATTGATTATTGAACATTTTGCAATGTTGGCCGAATTGCATTATTCAGATTCATGCAATCATTTGCATAGTTTAACAGCTGCGCATTTTTTTCTAGTTATTTTTTTTTTTTTACCTCCATCAAAGAAGTTTGAGTGTCGTTACGTGTTAAGCAGAGTTTTTTTTTTTTTTTTTTTTTTACTGTATCATAGTCTCGCCGTTAACCAAATTACAAGAGTATTTGCTTAACCGTCTTGTTTCTTTATTATAGTTTTTATTTATTTTTTGTCTGTTTTTTACTTATTTGTGTTTTCCGCTTTTTATGTATTTTTATGTATTTTTTTTACGTCCGTCTATGTTTTTTTTATTTTATTTTTTATTTTTTACTCCGGTACCGAATTTTGAAATAGATTACCTGCCCACTTTTCGCCCTTATATATATATATATATATATATATATATATATATATATGTATGTATATATATATATATATATATATATATATATATATTTTTTTTTTTTTACCCCTATCGAATTTTGATGTTGGTTACCTATACACCCTTCTTTTTCTGTTCCATTTTTTTCTGTGCAACAGGTCTCAAACAAAAGAAAACTTAAAGGTTGAATTTCAGTGAGTCCTTTTTGGGGTGATTTATAATCCAATGAATATTGATCGATTTGGAGAGTTTTTTTACTTATTTTTCAGTATTTTAATCTGTTCAAACATTTTATCCTTGATGTAATTTATATAAAATACGTTTGGGGGTGGAGTGGAAGTTAGACCCCCCCCTTCATCCTTGAAGAAAAGAAAATAACAATCTTGCAACAAAATCACAACAGTTGAGTGTTTGGTTCAAGCGGCAATGTACAATAATGAGGAAACCAAAGAAAAAAGATAAAAGGAAACTTGCTAGAGTGAGCACGTTTAAATTAAATAACCATCCCCTCTCCCTCCCTCCCCTTTTCCTTCCCCCTCCCTTCCCCCGTCCCCTCCCTTCCCCTCCCCTCCCTTCCCCCTTGTCCTTCCCTCCCTTTCCCCGCCCCTCCCTTCCCCCTTGTCCCCTTCTTTCCCTTTGTCCGTCCCCACCCTTTCCCCCTCCTCTTGTCCCTCCCTCTCCCTTTCCCCTTGTCCCTCCCTTCCCCCCCCTCCCTCCCCTCCCTTCCTCCTTGTCCCTCCTCTCCTTTCCCCCCCATGTCCCTGCCCTCAGTTCCCCCTTCCCTCCTCCTCCCTACCCCTTGTTCCTCCCATCCCTTCCTCCTGTCCTCCCCCCCCCTTCCTCCTTGTCCCTCCCCTCCTCCTTGTCCCTCCCCTCCTCCCCCTTCCCCTTCCTTTTAATGAAAGCAATTATGTCATTTCTTAATGAGATTTTCTTTCAAGTTCCTTTTTTTCTTCGTTTCCAAGGAACCGGGACGAATGTTTAATTTCGCCGCCTTTCTGATTTTTCTTTCTTGCCTGTGTTCTGTCCCGACGTTGAGGATGGCGTCATTAAATGTATTCAAAGAATTATTGTTAATGAGGCTCTCTCTCTCTCTCTCTCTCTCTCTCTCTCTCTCTCTCTCTCTCTCTCTCTCTCTCTCTCTCTCTCTCTCTCCCCAGAGATATATATATTATATATATATATATATATATATATATATATGTATATATATATAAATATATAAATATATATATCATATATATATGTGATATGTATATATACATATATATATATATATATATATATATATATATATATATATATATATATATATATATATATCTATATACTCAGTCAATACATATGACCCTCATCTTGGTGGAAAATGAGACGTGAAAGCACTAGAAGTATTACAGAAGCAATATTTATATAAAGTAAAAAGGAGGTGTTTAGATAGAACCGCTTTGGATTTACGAAGGTATTCCGTCTGGATTTTTTGTTCCTGTTAGCTGTTCTTGACAGGATATGGATTAAAATTCTGGTTCTCTGGACTGTGGTACAAGGTTGACCTGTGTTTAATTTAGTGATGGTTACC